>NC_041736.1:12455000-12547500 GCF_004115215.2 Ornithorhynchus anatinus | reverse complement strand
GGGGGACGGGTGTAGTGTGTGTCTGTGTGTGTGTGTGTGTACGCGTGTCTGAGAGAGAGCAAGAGAGAGACACCGTGACCTATACTGAGTGGTTTTGTGATTCAGGGTAGAAGTGACCAGCTCATGGTAATTTTTTAAAAATTTTATCTTGACGGACAGCAACATTTACACTGATGCGTAAAAGTGAAACCTATATGCTTATCCTTAGGTTGCAGTTCAAGTGAAATACCGGATTTCATTTTAGGATCCTGCTAAAGTGGGATAAGCTAGGAAGACAAATAGATGTATTCATGACTTGAGAGTGTACGTGTGTGTGTTTGTGCGTCTTTTTTTTTTTTTTTTTGCTCTCCCATTAGTGAAACTCCTTGGTTTCTGGCTCCCTTTTTGGAAACTCCACATTTCCTGTTCTTAAATCGCAAGCTGAAGCAAAATTACTAGCAGGCTCAGTGATTGGAGTTCCTGCCCCCCCTAGGCCATGAACACAGCCTGTATGTTTAACTCTGAGGAATTCCCATAAAATTCAGGCATGTTTTTATTGTGGGTGTAGAAGCAACTATTGCGAACATATAAAATTAGCTGCTTTCAAACATTTACAAGGAAAGGAAATATGGTTTAACCTTCTCCTCATTTGTTATCTCTGTTGGTATTTGTTCGGTAAAGAATTGGATGGAATTCACTTCTTTGCGATGTTATGCTTTGGAATAAAAATCAACAACCAAACATATTGTTTATTTAAGCAAATTCTCTGATTCCATCACCATCCACCTTGTTTTAGAGGAGCGCCCTCTGACAACTAGGAATTTAGTTTACATTGGACCTGAAAAGTGCTGCTAAAGCACTTTAGATTTTAAACTACCCAGAGAAGTAGGACAAATTCAAGTAGCTGCTTTTAAAATGAACACACAAGGCCACATATGCTACCTTATGAACCAAGAGTGCTACTTCAAATGATGTCAGTGAAGAAGAAAATTAGTAGCAGCAATTAATGGTTGGTATAGAACACCTCAAGAAGTAGCATGGAAAAGAAATCTCTCTGTCTCTCTCTCTCTCAACCTTTAAGGGAACCTAAAATGCAGTAGGCAGGAAAAGATAACTCTTGAGACTACCAGAGCTGACCTGCCTTGCCTCTAGACCAGAAGGGAGTGCTTGATTTGGTGAGGGAAAGTAGCCAGTTCCTATTTTTGGTTCCCTGCTTGTCTTGAATTTTCTGCTCCGTATTGCCTAAGATGTAAGCAAGCTTTGACTCGAGCATTTCAGACTGCTGATGACTGAGATCCTGTCCTGAAAAGCCCTGACTGCCTTAATCCGTTGCAGCGTTTTAAGGGTGCTTACTAAATATTCAAATCAATGCTTGATTAATCTCTTCATGTGATACCAAAAAGTGAGTAGAATTTAAAACGAGTGCATTTTGGACAAGCCCTGTTAACCTGCTTTTTGAAAATGTTTTAAATGTTAGGCTGTAATTTTGAAATGATATGGTGTCATACTAGTTATGGAGGCCCAAACGAAGAATGAAATAAGAATTGAATGTGAATTTGAATGTAACTGTGTGAGTGTTTTAATACAATTTGGGTTTTCTGTGGTCTCTAACCATTTCTAGTCATCATGGCAGTTTAAAAAGGTGAAGCCTAGTAAAAAGAGCATGGACCTGAGAGTCAGAGGACCTAGGTTCTAATACCAGATGGCCGCTTGCCTGCCATGTGACCTTCAGCCAGTCACCTAAGTACTCTGTGCTTCAGTTTCCTCATCTATAAAATGGGAATTAAGTCCAATAGCCCCACTGTGTCCAACCTGATTTTTATCTTGTATGTACACCAGCACTTAGTACAAGGTCTGGCACATAGGAAGCGCTTTAACAAATACTATTAAAAAAAAAGAGACCAGTTAGTAATATTCCCACTTTCATGAAGGAGAAACTGAGGCTTTGAGAGAGGGAAAAATTGCCTGATTCTGTTTTCTTTTGTTTTAAGAAATACATGGACAGGTTGGAATGACTTAATGAGTGGCTTCTATTGCGCAAGATATTCCTAATTGTCATAGAACCAAAATTTCCACCCAGCCGCTGCATTTGGCCCGTTGAGCAATAAAAGCAGGACCAATAAAAATACTTTGTACTGTTGGTGACATTAACAATGATATCACTTCAGAAAAATCTATATTTAAGGTTTAACTATCAGGTTTTGCAGTAGAACACGTGTTTTGTTTTCTCTGCTCGTTTGGGCTAGAACACTGTGGAAGGATTAAGGAAAGTTCTTCTGATGTAAGGTGTCTGGACAAAATGCAACGTGGTGTCGGAAGAAAGAGTTGTCGATCCACAGGTGTGCATGCTATAACGCAGTTAAGGTAAGGTCCTTCGAAAAAAAAAGCCCTAGCATTTCAGGAGGCCCTTCCCCTCCACCCCCTTCCTTCAGAAATGTTGCCGCCATCTACAAAAGGACCCATGTTAGTAGAGACTGATCTGAGAGTCCTAAAAGATACTCCAGCGGTCTGGGTAGCGTTCACTTGCCTGTATGATTAGGGAAAGTCAGTCACTCGTCCAGCCCTGAATGAATCTATTTCTGGTATCATTTTTAGGGAGTGTCAAGTTCTCACCATTGTACTCGTTTGGTGACAAAATACGACACCTGGGTGGAAGTAGTATTGCAAATTGGCCCTAACAAGTTGAGGAGCACCCTAAAGAAGCAGCTTGGCTTAAAGGAAAGAGCCTGGGAGTCAGAGGACCTAGGTTCTAATCCTGGCTCTGCCGCTTGTCTGCTGTGTGACCTTGGGCAAGCCACTTCAGTTCTCTGTGCCTCAATTACCTCATCTGTAAAACGGGGCTCAAGAATGTAAGCCCCATGTAGGACATGAACTATGTCTAACCTGAATATTCAGTATCTGCCCCAGCACTTAGTATAGTGCTGGCAACATAGTAAGCACTTAACAAATACCATTTAAAAAATCCAAAAAACAGGCTTATGGTTTTTTATAGTTGTCTGGTGGTAATTTTATTTTTCAAAAGCGGAGTCGCCACCTTCCTTTTTCTGCCTTTGGAATAACTGAAATGAGATTGCTTATTTCAACAGGGAGCAAGAAAGTTTAAAACAAATAGAGGCAAGGACTATAATTAGATTGCCTATTCATCCACTTTGATTGGTAAGTGCAATTGTGGTAACTGTCTGGGCAGGGATGTGCCAGGCCACTATGTCTCTCTCTGATATATAAAGGAGTCACTCTTTGGTGATAAAAATCCAGACAGAAGGTGTCTGAGAATCTTGCATCTGACATGGCACATCTAAGTTATGAATAAAAGACTTCGTTTTAAGACTCCACTGTTTTAGAATTTAGTGAACTGCTACCATTCATTGGAATTTTATCTCTTTAAAATGGTGTAAAGATTTATAGAGGAAGGTATGTCTCCATAGAAAAGCTCTAAATATGTTGGCAGGGGAGGTCAAGATTCCAAAATATATATATATATATATGTGTATATATATATGTATATATAACATACCAATGCTTAAAACTCTAAAATATATATATATATACACATATACATATACATATATATATGTATATATGTGTACACATATGGATATACACACATGTACGTATGTATACACATGTGTATGTAGATATGTAGATATGTACATATACATTTAATAATAATAATTATGGTACTTGTTAAGTGCTTACTATATGCCAAGCACTATTCAAGTACTGGGCCAGATACAAGTTAATCAGGTTGGACACAGTCCCCGTTCCACATGGGGCTCACATTCTTAATCCCCCTTTTCATTCAATAGTATTTATTGAGCGCTTACTATGTGCAGAGCACTGTACTAAACGCTTGGAATGTACAATTCGGCAATAGATAAAGACAATCCCTGCCCATTGACGGGCTTATAGTCTAATCGGGGGAGACAGACAAAAACAATAGCAATAAGTAGAATCAAGGGGATGTACATCTCATTAACAAAATGAATAAGGTAATAAAAATATATACAAATGAGCGGATGAGCACAGTGCTGAGGGGAGGGGAAGGAAGAGGGGGAGGAGCAGTGGGAAATGGGGGGAAAGGGGGCTTAGCTGAGGGGAGGTGAAGGGGGGGCAGAGAGGGAGCAGAGGGAAAAGGGGAAGCTCAGTCTGGGAAGGCCTCTTGGAGGAGGTGAGCTCTCAGTAGGACTTTGAAGAGGGGAAGAGAGTTTGGCAGAGGTGAGGAGGGAGGACATTCCATGACAGCGGGAGGACGTGGGCCAGGGGTCGACGGCGGAATAGGTGAGAACGGGGGACGGTGAGGCGGTGGGCGGCAGAGGAGCGGAGCCTATGGGGTGGGCAGTAGAAAGAAGGGAGGAGAGATAGGAGGGGGCAAGGTGATGGAGAGACTTGAAGCCTACCCAGAGAAGTAACTTGCCCAAGGTCACACAGCAGACACTTGGTGGAACGGGGTTTAGAACCCAGGTCCTTCTGACTTTTAGGCCCATGCTCTATCCCTAAACTATACTGCTTCTTGCATTTACATACATACCTACATGTACGTATACATGTATATATATATATGTATATATGCAAATGTCACTTGGGCTAAAAGAGGTAATACTAATTGTTCAAATTCATGGATGATTAGGGTGGTTGCTTAAATGGTATGGTGGATTATTGACAAAATCTCCCACAGACCGCATTCTCTGTAGTTTTAAATTTTTTTTAAAGTGTAGGAATGAATATATTTTTCCCCTCAAACATTAAAGCAAGGGCATTGTGACGAATTGTGTGGTGGAAATGCTTTGACAGTAATAAATGCAGAAGCAGCGATATATAGCTGTCCTTTGAGTTCCTAGAAGATGCTACCGTTGGTGAGATATGTACAGTAATGATTATGTACTCTTATGTATGCCATCTCATTGGCTTGGAGAGAACTTCCAGTTGGTACTTGCTGCCTGGAGGTACTTGTGGCTGGTAGCTCCCCCCTCTCCCCCCCGTATGGACTCCGGGGGATGTCCTGAGGATCCCCATAGTGGAGCAGGAAGGTGGGGAGGGCAGCCCGGAATGGGGTGGGGGGGGGGGGGTGCACAAGAGCCTTATCTGTGATCTAGCTCATCTTCTAGACTGTAAGCTACTTGTGGGCAGGGAATGTCTTTTTTTTTGTTGTTATAATGTACTTTCCCAAGTGCTTAATACTGTGCTCTGCACACAGTAAGCACTCAAGAAGTATAATTGAATGAATGAATATTAGGGACACATGTTGGGGATGGGTTTCTAATAATAATAATTGTTTTTATATTTTTAAGATCTTAGTATGTGCCAAGCGCAGTTCTAAGCACTGGGATAGGTACAAGTTAATCAGGTTAGATACAGTCCCTGTCGTACATGGGGCTCACCCTCTTAATCCCCTTTTAAAGATGGGGTAACTGAGGCCCAGAGAAGTTAAGTGATGTGCCCAAAGTCAAGCAGCAGACAGGTAGCAGAGCCGGAATTAGAACCCAGGTCCTTCTGACTCCCAGACCCGTGCCCTATCCGCTAAGCCATGCCGCTTTCTTGCCCAGATTCAAAGGCAAAGCAAGCTGTGGGAGGCTCTGAAATGCTAATCCTACCTGCATGGCACAAATGTCGTAGACAATAATAATGAGGAGGAGAATAGTAAGAAGGATGGTTTTTGTTAAGTGTTTACTACAGACCAGGTAAGGTGGTCTGACGGCCCTTTTCCCTCATGAAGCTCACAGAATTGATCACTATAAGGACCTGGGTTCTAATTCTGGTTCCACCACTTGTCTGGTGTGTGACCTTGGGCAAGTCACTTTGCTTCTCTAGGCCTCAGTAACCCTATCTGTAAAATGGGGATTAAGACTGTGAGCCCCACTTGGGACAGGGACTGTGTCCAACTCGATCAACTTGCATCTACCCCAGTGCTTAGTTCAGTGCTTGGAACATAGTAAGCGCTTAGCAAATACCACAGTTACTACTACAGTCTAAACATTAGTTGGGTGCTCTTTCAGTCGTATTTATTGAGCACTTATTGTATGCAGAGCGCTGTAGTAAGCACTTGGGAGAGTGCAGTGCAACAATAAACAGGCACATCCCTTGCCCATAATGACCTTACACTCTAGAGGACTGAACGCTACTTCCCCCCCCGTGCCACTCTGGGCCATCACCAGGATTTTCTAGTGGAAAAAAATCTCTTCAAACGGTACAGTTCTCCCAGGCAATCATGACTTATGTGAGTTAGGCACCGTCCCAGTGCATACTAGTTCAGTTCCCACCTGGCTAATAGGAGAACGGCAGAGTAGTTTACTGGAAAAATTCACCAGTTGGGATCAAGATGGTCAAAGTCTCGTTTGGACCCCGTTATAGACAAGTCCTTGCTGGGCCTCCGTGTCCCCGTCGATACCACTGTGAAAAAAATACCCGCTTATGCATATCAAGGGGGTAAGTGGAGTGGAATCATTCATGTGATTCACAAAATGTTCCTAAGAAATCTTTTCGTATAAATTGAAGTTGGTTTTCCTTGCTAATAATTATCATTTGATCACCTGGCTGTTGTCCAGGTCCTAAAGAGTTCTGGGACCTGCTAGCATAAAGGAAGAATCTCCTCCTTTCTCTTCCCCATCCTTATACTCCCCACAGCGTACTCAATTGTTTGGTCGACGAAGGAAGAATACTAGAAACTTAGCTATGTTTTTATTGTGTGTGGTAATCTGTACAAAGGCACACTGAAAAGTCATAGATTTTAATCTATAAGTGGTATTTATTGAACACTTGCTGTGTGCAGAGCACTGTGCCAAGTGCTTTGGAAAGTACATTATGAGTTGGTACATGTGATCCCTGATCACAAGGAACTTCCAGGCCACAGGGGGAGACAGACAGTAAAATAAATTACAGATAAGGGTAGTAGCTATAAAGCTATTTACCTAAGTGCTTTGGAGCTGGAAAGAGTATCAAAGTGCTTAAGGGATACACAGCCAAGTTCACAGCAGGTGCCGAGGGGAGGCTGGATAAGGGAAATGAGGACTTTGTCCAGGAAGGCCTCTTGGAGGAGATGCGACCCCAGGAGGGCCCTGAAGGTGGGCAGAGCATTAGACTGTGGATATGAGGGGAAAGGGAGTTGTAGGCCAGAGGGATGATGCAGGCAAGGGGTTAGCGGTGGGATAGATGAGACTGAAGTACAGAAAGTAGAACGGTGTTAGAAGAGCAGAATGTGGAGATTGGGCCATATTCTCCACTCATCTCTTTCATTCAACACACATATTCAGCCTGTCACCAAATCCTGTCACTTCTATCTTCGCAATATCTCTAAAATCCACCCTTTGCTTTCCATCCAAACTTCCACCACACCGATCCATGCATTTATCACTTCCCACCTTGATTACTACCTCCGTCTCCTCATTGACCTCCATGCTTCCTGTACTCCCCATTCCAGTTCTTCACTATGCTGCCTGGATTATTTTTCTAAAATAGAATTCAGTCCATCTTCCCTGTTTGGTTTTTTTTATGGTATTTAAGTGCTTACTGAGCATCAAGCACTGATGTAAGTGCTGGGTTAGATACGAGCTAATTAGGCCAGATATAGTCCCTGTCCCACTTGGGGTTTCACAGTCTAAGTAGGAGGGAGAACAGGTACTAAATCCCCATTTTGCAGTTGAGGAAACTTAGCACAGAAAAGTTAAGTGACTTGCTCAAGGTCACACAGCAGGCTAGTGGCAGAGCCGGGATGAGATACCAAGTCCTCTGGCTCCCAGACCCATGGTTCATCCCGAAGGCCACGTTGCTTCCCTATTCCTCCAAGAACCTCCTGAGATTGTCCATTCACCTCCACATCAAATCAAAATTCCTTACCATAGGGTTTAAGGCAGTCGATCAACTCCCTCCCTCCTGCCGTATCTCACTGATTTCCCACTGCAACCCAGCCTGCATATGTTGCTTCTCAAGCACCGATCTATCTTGCCTATCTCACTGCTAACCTCATGCTCTCCCCCTGATCTGGAAAGCCCTCCCCCTTTATATACTTCCTCCCCTAAAGACTGTAAGCTCACTGTGGGCAGGGAACACGTCTGCCAACTGTGATGCATTGTACTCTCCCAAGTGCTTAATCCAGTGTTCTGCCTTTGGTGAATGCTCAATCAATACACTGATTGGTTGATTAGGAGGTCAGCAGCTAGGTAAGGTAGGCGGGAATGAGCCGATGGAATGCCTTCGAACTGGTGGTCAGGAGTTTCTGTTTGCAGCAGTGGATTTCCATGCTGCCATTTTTAGAGGTAGTTGAGATATAGATGGCTAGCAGTTCTGAGGAGTGGCCACTTCCTGTCTGTTAGATGTCAGTCTTTAGAAACCGGATTGAACACTAACCCTTCCCTAAGGGGAAGGAGCAAAACTAAATTGATTATTTCTAACCCAATATAGAGCAACATCTCATACGCTCTCACAAACAACTTCCATTGGACTTAAATGCCTTGTCCTGATGGGACTTCAGCTTCCTCTTCCTCTTAGGAATTCTGCTTTTTTAAAACTTCAGGAGTCTATCTGGTGCATAGGAAATTATTTCTCAGGATTGATTTCAGTCTTCCCCATTAAGCATTTTGTTTCTATTGAGCAATACTCGTGTGATTATGTGTACCAGAAGAATGAGTGGAGGAAAAAAAAGTGCCTGATGGATAGAAAATGATCTGGGTTTGGAATACTAACATTCTGAATGAGAGTAAAACCCTTTTATTACCTATATGAACAATGCTTCACTTCCTAGGAAAAGGGTAATGAAAATATTGAAAGCCACACTCCTTTAAAACGTTACGTTTCTTGCCAAATTATAAGGTTGATTCTTACTTTTGACTTTTTGTCAATCCTTATCTTGTGCTGTTTGATTTTACTTTGCCATAGACTGATGGTTTCAGTAAACTCGAATCTACTTCACTTACTTTTAAAGACAAATGTTTGCTTAGTGTCTACAAATGTGTGCAAGCTGCAGTTCCATAGACATTCATTAGTGTTCAGAGTTGGTTCGCAGGAAGGACAATGGTACTGTAAATGAAAACGCCCAGTAGCCGAAGGGAACATATAATTGTTTGTAATTAAACAAAAGTGATGCTGAGTTAATCAAATTCACATCTTAATATACTTTCAGGCACTGTTTTTGTGCCAAACAGAAGCTTTAGTTTTCACCCTTTGCTAACCAAGTTGGAATTTTTTGGTGGTGGTTCTTTTAAATGTGAAAGAAAACTAAGCAAAGTGCACTAATGGGATTTTTTCACCCCACTTCATTACAAGGAGTGATAAACCAAATAATGTTTTGATCAGAGTTTGCATTAGAATCCTTTTCAATTTATCATGGACCTTGTAATTAACAACGTGTTCAGCATTAGCCTGTTTAGCCTGTTTACAGACTTGGTTCTACAATACACTGTACTATTACACCGCATTCCCTCCCCCTCACCCCTTGGCCCCCCTTTCTCTTTTTCAAATTACAACACAAAGTAGCATATTGAAACATTACATTCCTCCCTTGGTAACTGAATCATCCATTTGAGACACAGCCGCCTAATAGATATAATTCTGTAGGTAAGTGGAAGAGATTCTCATTGTAATTCTTATTTGAATTTTCATTTGATTAAAGAGGGGCACAAATTAAACAAAAGAATTCCAAATGAAATATAAAGCGGCGTTGCTGGAATTCCATTGAAGAAGGAGACCTACAGGATTTTTGCCACAAATAATGTCGCCAGACCCTTCGGGGCACTCTCTGGCTTGAATGGGTGGTATCTTAGGTTTTTCTAAAGCTAAAGGACTTATCTTTTTTTTTTTTTTTTTTTAAGAGCAGGAAGATAAGAGCATCTAAAGTTATGTCAAACAAATTACATTTTAGTTATTAGTGGCTAGTTTGTAAATATCAAAGACCCACTTATTGTAGTGCTTGGAGCTGCATTTGCATGCTGATGAAATGCAAGTGGATGGCTGTGAACTGTAGGGTTATCTCTAGTGGAGCAGTGGGAAGCTCCAGAATCAGACAGTGGAGCATCTGACCGACTCAAGAGTCCAGGCTGCAGACCTCTTCTATTCACTTTCTTTACAACAATTAAAATATGCAAAGTGATAATTTTCCTTAAGTAGCCTTAAATGTGCGATCTATTTAAATGTGAAGAAAATTGCCTGAAGCTTCTGGTGTGAGGGGCAAAAAAGAATAAATTATGCAAATAGCAGAAAAGGACTCTACCACTTGAACGCCTAATTTTCCTGTAATAAGCATACTGTTTCATTTAATTTTTTGCCTCTTATTAAAAGTGACAGTTCTTTTGCACTGTCTGATGGTTATATCTGACACAAGCTAGGGAAATGACTGCTAGACTAAATGCTAAAGCATTTTGGTAGCTTTTTTAGATGATGGTTACATTCACAAAGTAATTATGCACTGAAGAGTCGAGAAATAAGGTTTAATTACACAGTAATCGCTTCTGATGGACACGGCAGAAGTGTGAACACCGCCAGACTGCAATCCATCAATGACAAACCCCTGGCCACTTTTAATTCCTCCTCATTTGCATCATAACCTCCGCACCAAGTTGCACAAATGCTGTTAAATGTTAATAGGAGCTGTCTCTCCACTCAAAATGAATGCTTAAGCTGTTTCATTTTTTTTTTCTCCTCCACCTCAGACCTTCAAAACCAGCTCCTCTCTGAGAGCAGGCATTAAGCACAGAGCATGGTGCGTGGTCACTGTTGTGCTAATTGGGAGCAACACTTAAAGTTTTATCTCTCAAGCGCTAATAATGCACACTGCTGACAAACCAGTGAATAAGTAATGTACTTGGAGGAGTGGGGTTGGTGGGGGTGGTGGGGGGGGGTGGATGGGTAAGGCATGCCTAGAATGAAAAATGCAGTTGGGACCGTTGTTCAGTGACTAGCTATTTGATTAGGCCCTGTAGTCATATTTAATCCAGATCCTTGGGGAGCGTAGACAAAATTACATCTTCATCTCATCAAACATTCAGCCATATTTAAGCATTCAGCTGATCAAGCTTTTATTGTTTCTTTTGCTGCGACACGGAGACAATGATGCCTCAAAGTCTTCGTTCTAGGACCGGGCTCAGGAAAACTCCTTTGGACTGAGGGTCTCTTTTATGGGGCTGAGCCTGGGAAGGGTGAGGGGAGGTGGGATCGGGTTCCCCGGCAGTGAGGCAGAAAGAAAGGGGATCACTATGGCCGTTCTTGGGTTCTTGGATCTCCTAAAGCCCATATAATACCCGTTCACCTGTCCTTCTTGTTTATTTGTACAGTCCCTTTCTCCCATTCGCATTTTCCATTGTTCCCCCTGCCGGCTTCATCTTTAGCTCAGTCCATTCCTTCGGACAGGTCTACATCATTACACTGCAAATGGTTCTTTTTCTATTAAACAGCGGGTATCATTCTTGTCCTGACAAGAGGAGGCTCCGCCTCCCGCCTGCCCACCGCTACTTCCAGCTGTCTGCTTTGCAGAACTGGCAAGGTAATTTGTAAGCAGTCTGCCAAGTTTAACAGTGGACTCTAAGAAGTGACAAAAAAAAGCCTTTTTCTCCATGAAGATTGAGAATTATCAACACCTTTCAGTGCATAATAGTTAAGCCTTTATCACTTCAGGAGCTGCTGATAAGGTTAAGAACACTAGACAAACTGCTCATTAGTGGAAAGGTTTGCCTTTTACATTAAAGACTGCTGGGTACTGAGTTCCTCCAGTGAGCAATACATCCCTGGCATTTGAAAAGAATGAGCTAATCGGCATACACAAATGAATACGGAAAAGGAAACTGGTAAGTTCTAACGATAACAGTGAGGTTTTACAGAATATTCGGGAAACGACAAGCCTACGGCGTGCAGATGGCGCCTCTGTCATATGCCGGCAGTGGGCTGGAGACTGGAAGTCAAGTGGGTGGGTTTCGTTCTTGGTTTTAGAACTGACGAGTGGCCCTATTCTTCAAAGGAAAAATTCCTGCCGCCTTAGGATTCATTAGGCCAACCATTAGACTGGAAGCTCTTCAAAGGCAGGTACTGTGTGTCTTCTACCCTTCCCATATATTTCCAAGCTGAAGAAGTCTGATGTCATAGAAGTGTTTTGAGTTCCTACTGCCCTTACCATCCAACTTTCCCCACTATCCCCCGGTAAATATTTGCCTCTAAGGACTAGAACATAAAAATTCAGAAACCAGTAACTCATCGGTCAGGGAGACAAACCTAAATGGTTGTCCCACAGATACCATATTCGACTGCTAGAGAAATGCCAACAGTGCCATCTACGTGCCACCCTCGACGAACGAGTGGTCCAATGGGATCCCAGCTAATGGGGTCCCGAAACCCGATCGAATACACAATCGAACCACAAACTTGACATAACACACTTCGGATGGGCAAGAGACGCACTGTGGATGAACGGCAGTGGAGAATCTGCACAGACTCTCTAAACTGAGTTGATCCGGGGTATTAGAAAATAGGGGGGACAGAAAGAATTCTCTAAAGACACAAAGAAGCAAAACCTCAAGCAGTGGGGCATAGCAGTGAACAATGGGAAGACAGCAGCAGAAGGCAGGGCAGCTGACATGTAAGAATAGAAAATGAAGTGAGTGTCCTAGAAGACCATGACACCAAGAGGGAAAAGGAAGACAGCATCAAGGACACTGGGAAACATGCAACAAGAAACAATGTTTTCGCTCGCACGGTGCGGAGGGCACGGTCTCTCGTTCACTGGCAGAAAATAGTAGGTGGCTCCAAGAAATGCACTTCCATTAACACTATCCTGATGTAGAATGGTCATCTTGCCCTGTGCAGTTTACTGCTAAAATATTCTAATACCCACAGCTTCTCTTTAAAAAGTGGAAACACTACCACCGTGGAATTTTAGCCCTGTTCTCAATATCTCTGTGCCTCTGCCTATCCTTCCTTAACATGGGTAAGAAAATACAGAAGATGAACACAGACCTAAGCTATGAAGTGTTATAGAAGCAGTTTGGGACTATCCTATGACCTTTCCGGCTCTTAACTCACCCAGCTAAAGGAAGATGATAATTCCTGCAATCTGTGTATAACACCGAAGTATTGTTTGTCCGAACCTGTGCATTTGAAGGACTTTGAGATCCTTGAGTGAAAAACACTGTAAAAGTACAAAGTGGTATAAGTATTATTAACCTCTCGGTGCTTGTTTCCTCATCTGTAATATGGGGTTAATGATATTTTCGTACCTCACAGGGATGTTGTGTGAATTAATGTTTGTAAAGCCCTTTAAGATCCACGGATGAAAGATGCCATAAAAGTCCAAAAGGTTGTAATATTACAGTTATTGAAATTGGAAACATCAACAATGCCACTGAATGACTGTACTGGCTTAGAAGCTGCCTGGTTCACGATCAATTTAAGGGGCATTCAGAGAACTTATTGTTTCAAAATTAATACTTTGGGGCTTATATGGTGGATCGTTGATAGAGTACATGTGCATATCAAAAATTTTCCTGAACTGGAAATGCAATATCATATAAGAAATTGTTTTCACATTTTCCACTAGCCAACACTTCGGTGTATGGCCAGTATTTGAGTCTACACAGAGATCTGTATAAACATGTTCTAGAAAAGGGATATTTAGAAAGATGTACTAAATGTCATGTTAGAAATGCGAAGTTGAGTGAACAAAATTAGAATCTGTATTTCCCTTTTGCAACTGCTGTACTTTTTGCATTTTGAAGCTTCTTGAATAGCTGATAAAGTCAGCCCAAATTATCTTGGAGCAACATCATTGGGGGGTATTTTTATCTAATTTTGTGTAATCATTTTATGTGGCTATTAAACATTCTTACAACAGTTTAGCAAGACATTTCATTCCAGCTCTGAAATATAATTAATGGAAACGGAAACCTATTTTTCCAATATTATTGGTATTGTTTTAAAATAGTCCCATGTTGTATGATAATTTATGACCATCTTGTTTTTCCTAGTTCAAATGTTCTTGCCACATTCTCTGGTAGTTTTCACCCACTTAGCTACTTTTCCCTTTTTAATTTGCCTGTGGAATTTGAAAAAGGGAGAGGTACCAAGAGATTAGGGAAAACTGAATTTTTCCACATATGTTCGGACAAGATAGCTTGGTACAGTAAAATAATGACCCATTTGTCCTCTCATCTTGACCGTGATAGTCATTTTTGCCTGGACCTATGGTACAAGAAATTTTAATATAGTCTTGCAGGTATTAAAACATTTAAAACCCAATCATTCCTGAATTTTAAACTATAAACCCAAATCCAGGTTGTATCAAGCATGCACTGTTTTTCCTTCAAAATATTGTATCTTTTCATGTGGTGTGGACACAGGTAGAGGATTCCCAGCTGAGGACTGACCCTACTGGGGGTAAACTTAAGGGCTTTCTTTTTGTTGATGTCGGTAATTTGGCCAAAGAATCATTTCTGCCCCCTTGAAAACCCAGATTTGAACTTGATTGAAAGAAGCCCCAAGGAAACTCTGCACATTCCAGGGAGAACTTAAGCCATCTCTGGAAAAGAAGCTTCACAGCAGAGTGGAAATCCACCGGACAATGTTGGTAGTTTTCAAAGGTAGGGTGTCCTGAGCACAGTACTGACTACTTACATATGAAAAATCTGCAGCCTGCAAGCAGAGTGGCATTAGAGAAGCAGCGTGGCTCAGTGGAAAGAGCCCGGGCTTGAGAGTCAGAGGTCAAGAATCCCGGCTCTGCCACTTGTCAGCTGTGTGACTGTGGGCAAGTCACTTAACTTCTCTGTGCCTCAGTTACCTCATCTGTAAAATGGGGATTAACTGTGAGTTTCATGTGGGACCCTGTATCTATCCCAGCACTTAGAACAGTGCTGTGCACATAGTAAGCGCTTAACAAGTACCAACATTATTATTATTATTACTTTTCTCCTTCAAAACAGGATGCAGGACACACCTAACAGCTCCAAGGCCTTAGGCTACACACTCTTGAAACCAACACACACCTAAAAATCCCAGAGATCTGGTAGCATGGGTGCAACCCATTCCCTCTGAGTCTTGCCAATTAGATAGAAAATTCAGTGGGAAAAGTGCCCCTTTTTCAGGGAATTTCCAACACCTCTAATTAACCAGGCTGATTCCTTTTGAAACCATGTAGGGAAAGAAAAAAATTAGACCTACTTCACACCATTTATGTTCAAGTCACTCATATTCAGGGTCAGGTAAATGACTCCTCTTAACTCTTTTTCACCTGTTTTGAGGTCAGCAGATTACCTCAGGGATATAGAATGGTAGCAGAATTAGAGAAGGCACTTAGGGCCTCTGTTTCAGTGGTGGTTTACAACCCTACCATCAATAAAATGGTCGGTCAACTGGCTGAGCTCTACTATCCTTGAAATACTGCCAGCCGTTTCCATTTGTCTTCTTGGACAGAACAAAGAAGATTGGAGCTATTATCTCAATCTGCAAGAAATAATTCTAGGACCATGGTGAGCTGGTATCCTCCTGCAAGCCTGACTATTCACCAAAGAAGGTCAAATTTTGGATCTTTGTTTTGAGTGGAGCCTTTTTGGGAAAGTGTCATTACTGCCTTGGTGTATTCCATTGTGGATCCACCAGTGGATGAGAGGCTTGTGGGTTTAGGCTAGCCCGGGCCTGGGAGTCAGAGGTCATGAGTTCTAATCCCGCCTCTGCCACTTGTCTGCTGTGTGACCTTGGGTAAGTCACTTAACTTCCCTGGGCCTCAGTTACCACATCTGTAAAATGGAGATTGAGACTGTGAGCCCCACGTGGGACAGGGATTGTGTCCAACCTAATATGCTGTATCTACCCCAGTGCATAGTACAGTGCTTGGCACATAGTAAGCACTTAAATACCACAGTTATTATTATAATTGTCTCTTTCTGGAGCATGGGCTGGCACCAGCCTCCGTCTAGAATGTTCTCCCAACCTTGGCACTGCAGGACAATTCTTAATTGAGAGGAGGGGTCGGGGGCAGAGGTAAAATTAACTGGGGTGAGGGAGAGAGGAGGAGTATGATCAGGAGACTGTAATAGACTCCCTCAATGGCCATAAGCATTTTGTCAAGAAGGTACAGGTACATGCTTCAGAGAAGCAGCGTGGCTTAGTGGCAAGAACGCGGGCTTGGGAGTCAGAGGTCGTGGCTTCTACTCCTGCCTCTGCCAATTGTCAGCTGTGTGACTTTAGGCAAGTCATTTAACTTCTCTGGGCCACAGTTATCTGTGAAATGGGGATTAAGACTGTGAGCCCCACGTGGGACAACCTGATTACCCTGTATCTACCCCAGCGCTTAGAACAGTGCTTGGCACATAGTAAGCACTTAACAAATACCACAGTTATTATTATTATACCTCCCTCACTTCTCCTCCTTTGAGAGTAGCTTCTCATTCCCAAACCATTCAGTTTGCTATTCTAGCACAACCTACCCCATTCACCTAGATCTCATCTGTCTTGCTGCCGACCTTTTCCTCATGTCCTGCCTCTGGCCCGGAACTCCTTTCTCCCTCATATTTGACAGACGATCACTCTCCCACAAGAAGTCCTCATTTCCCCTACTTTCTCTCCCTTCTGCATTACTCTTACAACTTGGCTTTGAACCCTTTATTCACCCTTCCCTAAGCCCCACAGCACTTATGCCACTGGTCTGCTGGGTGACCTTGGGCAAGTCATTTAACTTCTCTATGCCTCAGTTACTCCATCTGTAAAATGGGGATTTAGACTGTGAGCCCCACGTGGCACAACCTGATTACCTTGTATTTACCCCAGTGCTTAGAACAGTCCTTGAAACATAGTAAGTACTTAAATACCATTATCATTATTATTATTATGTCGGTAATTTATTTATATTAATGTCTGTCTCCACCTCTGGACTGTAAGCTTGTTGTGGGCAGGGAATGCATCTACCAACTCTGTTATATTGTTCTCTCCCAAGCACTTAGTAGAGTGCTTTGCACACAGTAAGTGCTCAATACCATTGATTGATTGATTGGTATTACAAGGAAGTAGGAAGAGTCCCAGCGTAACCTAATCCCAAGACTTCAACACAAGGCCTCAATCTGATCCATTAAGTTGGCACCTACAAACCCATACTTTGCCTATGTGAATTTTCAGTTTTATAAGAAGAAGCTTGGCTTAGTGGAAAGAGCATGGGCTTGGGAGTCATCTGTGTGATTTTGGGTAAGTCACTTAACTTCTTTGTGCCTCAGTTACCTCATCTGTAAAATGGGGATTAAGACTGTGAGTGCCACATGGGACAAATTGATTACTTTCTATCTCTCCCTGTGCTTGACACATAATAGCACTTAACAAATACCATTGTTATTATAACCAAATGTTGGTGAAATAATACAAGAGCTAAGCAGTGTTTAAAAAAAAAAAGGATTTAAACACCTTGATGTATTCATTCCAAGAAAGTTATTTTAGAGATCACTGTATTGAAAAGGTAGGTCTTGGTCATCGTGATTGAATGTCATTTACAGGAACTATGTCATCTAACATCCTTAAAAATTTCTGAAATGTCTTTTCTTTGTTGCTCCCTGAAATACCATATGGGAATCCTTCTAGCCTTTAATTATAAGGACTGCAGAAGTGAAAGTCTTCAGATCCACTGAAGCTCAATTTTAAACTGAGTACAGCAAAGGTTAACTTGGGCTGAAAGTAGAGGTGTGGAATCTTTAAAAAAAAAAAAAAAACGGTCAAAGAATGGCAGCAGAGTTCACAATTAAGTCCAGGAGTCAAACAAACCATACATTTGGAAAGTCAAGGGGTTTTGTTTTTTGGCGGCTTTAGAAATTTTTACCAATTTGCAGGTGGTTTAAGGTTACTAAGCTCAGCATTCAGGGCTCAAATCACTCTGGAGTTTACCCACTATTAGAGTTCAGGTACTTAAATGCAGATCCAAAAGCAAATTTTTCATCCTGAAAATGCTGACACATTCTAGAGCAGAAGCCAAGAGACGTTAGAAGGCCACTCTCCTGCCATAACTCCTGGTAGCTTGCCATTCCTGATGATCATTAAAGAGAATACCTAACATCTGAAGCTAAACTCCAACATTAAAACATCTTTGACAAGCATTGTTAGAAATAATTTTAAGGTCCTGTAATAGAATACTTTTAGGTCTATGGATGTATAGTCATTTCTGTAGGAACATGGTAGTTGTATTTTTGAAGAACACTGTGCTGTGTGAAAAACCGTGTTAGAGTAACCATTGATTCAACAGGAATTAATGTGCTAGAGATAGGTGGTTCAAAGCACCGTCCTAATGTGACTGACATTTTCCAATACCGATTCCTATTTTATTCTGTTACCCTTGCAAGAAGATGTTTTCATTCTTGCCATTTGCTGATCTTTTATTGCATTAACTGCAGCACTGGAAAGTTGCAGAAACACAAAGTTCCTTAATATGATAGTACAGGAAAGCAGAGGCTGGGAAGGATAGTAGAATTATGCCTTACCTTCTGCCACATGCAGAATAATTATCTTCCCATGCCAAATCTAAGTGAGCCAACTTGCAGATCATGGCACACCAGAAATGACAGGAATAGTGGGAAGAATAACCCTAATAGTTTTATCGTTTAATATCCAAAAAGGTCACAAAAACCTGGTTATGCCAGAACTGGCTTATTTGGTTTGTCCTATGAACGCTGTGTACCATCTAACAAATTATATAAAGGGTTTACAGGGTGCTATTTGCTTATATCCCATGTAAATGATACTGTTGTTAAAGAGGAAGAATAATGACAGATGCTGGGAAATTTTAAGATGTAGGTTTTATTCCGGGTCCTCCTCTTTTGGGGTATTGTCTGCATAGGGGAATTATGGGTGTGTTTTTAGGATTCATTCTGTTCTTGTGAAGCAGTGGGAGAGATGTGGAGGAGAACAAGGCCATTACTTGTCACTTCACTGTTTTTTTTTGTTATCTATTTTTCTGACAGCATTTAATTTCCTTAGGACCTTTTTCCATCAGCATGCACTGGAGACCGCTATGCCAATACTCTTTGAGGATGATGATGGTATTTAAGCTCTATATGTGGGATGAAAATGAAAGGGTCCAATAATAAAGCCTTTCTGACTCTACTGGGTTCCCACTAAGGATAACCAGTAGTTGACAGGCTACTGTGGGGAAGGTAGCAAGATATGTCTGATGTTGGCAATTTTGCCACATGATGATACATCTGAATTCTGCTGCAGTGAAGAGTGATGCATAAATTACTCAGATTTGTAAATTCCACATTAGACATGAAGAAACTAATCATGCAAATGTAATGTGTCAGACTTTGGGAATCAGAAAAGGGTTTCTTTACTATCGTGGGGCAGTTTTTTAATATTCCAAGCTCTCTCTCGGTTCTGCCAAAGCCATAAAAATCTCCACGATTGTGAATTTCGTTCCAAGTAGAACTGAGGCTAAAGCGTTGGAATGTTAAATGAAAAGACTCCACGTTATAGACTTGGAGTTAAAGGTAACAAGTTCAACTTTAATCAGGGTGCCAGGGCGAATCTGATGTGCAGAGTTCACCCTGAGCCAATTGAGACTATTCAAAATTGAATTCCTCCCTGATCAAAGATCTCCCCTTAGCAAATCTCTATCCTCGTCCCTACGAATGTTTTTGCTGCTTCTGACCCTGCCAACACCTTTACTCCTTGAAACCCCTTTTGGCCTTGGCTTCAAGGACAAAATATTTTCCTGGTTCCCCTCACCCTACTCAAACTTCAGCCAGATCTTTATCCTCTTCACCTTTCAACTGTCAGTGCAGGTCAAGACATCATCCTAGATCCTCTCAACTTGTCTCCTTATTCTTACAGTCCCAAAGAGTTCATCCGCACACTGATTTTTGCTACCTTTTGTATGAGGTTGACTCCCGGAACAAGATTTTAAGCCTTTCACTTTCTCTTGAGTTTTAGGTTGACTTCTGCTCCTGGTTATTCCTACCTGAATACCTTACCCCACCAGAAGCTCAGTATATTCCCAACTTAGCCGAATGCCCTCCTTTCTAAATCTTTCTCCTCCTCCTAATTTTCCTATTACTGCCTGTGGTTTCTGTATCTTACCTGGCACTTGGGTGGAAACATTGTGGATTCATCTTTTTCATGCTGTCTTTTATCTCCCCAGCTTTCCTCCTGATCCCTGCAATACCCAATCTGCCAATTCTTCCTCAGTAATATCACATGTTCTCACCTTTTCAATCAATCCTCAGTATTCAGCTTTAACCAATTTTTACCCAGATTTCTGCCACAGCCACTCTCTTTTCTTTTAAGTATTGATCCGATTCTCTCATTCATCTAGTCATAGGCTTCACATGTCTGACTGTCTTCCATCATCATAGTGCCGCTCTCCTACCTAACCTCTCTTCATCAACCATATCTCTAGCCTCCTTCAAAACTCTGCTTAAGATCCACTCCTCCAAGAACCCTTTCCAGACTGATCTCATTGACAGCTTTTCACTCGCTTCCTCCACTTGCAGTGTTGTTTGTCTACTTGTCTATTCCACATTTGTTGTCAATCTTATCCCAAGCAAACTCTCACACGGAGAGGATCTCTCTAGCATCACCTTCCTTTGAAAATGAAGTACAGTTAAATGGAATCCCCCAGTAGATCAAAAGAGCCTCAAAGGCAGGGACTGAACTGTTGTTAGTCTCCTCACTGCTCTGACACCGTGAGTGCCCAGTAAATACTACCGCATGAAACTTAAGTAAACCAAGCCTTGCCCTCTGTGTCCAGGTGCAAATCTAATAAGTGAGACCGGGAGGGGAGGAGGAAATTTCTCTGCCTATAAAAGTAATGGACATACCCAATTTGCATCTAAATTGAAGGATCTTTGTCCCCTCTAGTTTAACCAGGATCCTCTAAAAGACATCTCAAAAATCGGACATGTTAAAGTTTTCGAGGATGACCCCTGATTTTTTCCTCGCCTGGAACCTCAGGATCTATCCCAAAGTCTATCCAGGCCTGACCTGTCATTGAACTCAAACTCTTCAAAGAAAAATTTGCCAGACTCGCTCTTCTGTTCCTTCATAGCCACTGAGACTCTTGATCCACACTCTAATGCATATGCTTATAGACGTGTCAGTCTTTGTGAAGAATTGTCAGAGATGGTAACAATCAAACCCTAAGAGATCAAGGAGAGTGATTTTAGTGGCAGACACCAACCCAATCACCTGTCTTATATCTGGGAACGTTACTGAGTGGTTGGATTTTTCAAGAACGCTGTATGAACCGGCCAAGAAAAGTTAAATATCAAGTGAACAACGGTTCCCATAACTGTAAAGGACTTTGTAGTTTACTGCCAATTGAGACTATTTTGAAATTACAGGCTTTTACACTTTTACGGGGGATCATTTTGTCACAGACAGAAAGAAGTGTTGTATGGTCTCATCAAAATGTAAGCTTTGCATTAGCACTCAGCTCTCTTTCTAGAGGATCCTTAAGGGGATACATGCCAAAATAGAGATATATCTTTCCTAAATGCTGCAATACCCTTTAAAAAAGCCCTATTAATAATGCATTGTTATTTATAGGGCAACCAATGCCTAAAGGCATGAGCATATAGAGTGTTAAACTATTTAGCGGAAATTGATAATGAAGAATCTTGCATAGGACCCCTTCCTTCAGTGATATTGTTACTAATTGTGCTAACACAGACCT
This sequence comes from Ornithorhynchus anatinus, assembly GCF_004115215.2. NCBI lineage: Eukaryota > Metazoa > Chordata > Mammalia > Monotremata > Ornithorhynchidae > Ornithorhynchus > Ornithorhynchus anatinus. The sequence continues at coordinate 12,525,914 of NC_041736.1, read as the reverse complement.
CCAGAGTCTCTCAGCTGAATGAAAGGGTTGATTCACGTGGGCTGCAGCAATCTTCCCCACTCCAAGAGCAGGAGGAAAATCTGGTGTGTCAAGGACCCTGCCCTTCTAGATTTAGAATAAGATGAACACAGGGAAGTTTTCCTGCATATTCTCAGTTCTTCCCAGGATGATTTCTGGACACTGCTTACCACTTAAGTGGTGCTATTTAAAATGTAAGCTTTTTTTCCTCTCCTTCCTTCTTTTTTTCCCCTCCTCACTTCTGGTGAACTTAAGCAGTTGTTTTCAGTGCCATTCCTTTGTGGGTGAGGCTAGTCTTCTCTTTAGCAGGAGTCAGTATTTCTGTTTGGAGGTCTACTGGAACAGCTATTCCAACTCCTGCAGAGGGTAGTATGGATGAATATATTATTAATAATCATTATTATTATGGTATTTTTTAAGCACTTATTACGTGCCAGGCACTGTACTAAGTGCTGGGGTGGATACAGGCCCTCAGTCCTAATCCCATTTTACAGATGAAGTAATTGAGGCACAGAGAAGTGAAGTGGCTTGCCCAAGGCCACACAGCAGACAAGTGGTGGAGCTGGAATTAGAACCCATGACACCCAGGCCCATGCTCTATCCATTATGCCGTGCTGCTTCTCTGAAGAAACAGGTTCAGAAAAGTAAAGTGATTTATCCAAGGTCTTACAGTGGGTAAATGGCAGAGTGGGATTAGAACCCAAGCCTTCTGACTCCCAGATCTGTGTTCTTTCATTTAAATATTCTCCTGCTATTTAGCGTTTACTTCTATTTGTGCACTATTTCATGTCTGTTTCCCCCAGAGAAATGTAAATGCCCGTGGCCAGCCTTTATGCCTTCTATCTCTCTTGTACTCTCCCAAGTGCTTAGTAGAGTTCCCTGCACAGAATAGGTACTCAGTATTTACTAGTAATAGATTGAGAGAAGTCAAAGGGTCGCGTAGTTCTGTTGCACTTTCCCAAGCACTGAGTTGAGTGCATCACACCCAGCAGCACTCAAAAATAGCTTCACTACTAGATCAGTGAAATACGGAGAACACCAAGGATAGTGTTCTTAAACCAATGGAAAGGAGAAGAAACAATGATTTTAGGAGGACGGGTGAGGTGGGAAAACTGCCATGGCAAACAGCAGCTTGAAAGTAGCGGAGACGCAGGTCTGCCTTTTGAGGACTAGTGGAGAAACAAGAAGAGAAAATCCGCAATTTAAGTCCATAAATTTTAGCAGAGCTAGTATGACAGCTGAGATATTGCCAGGAAAGTGTTGAAAAGGCAGGCCCACACATTACACAGGACTGCCAAGAACTGAAGAGAGCGGAGTAGAAGCCCAAAATGTATTATCCATTTTCTGAAAGGAGCAAAGGAAGAGTTTAATTCTGAGTGTTTTTTCTTTCTTTCCCAGGTAAAGGACACCTAGTAAAGTAGTCCTCATTTAACTATCAAATAGATTCAGGCCAGGGAATGTTACACTTGGAATTTACAGAGAGCTCCACACATGGGAGGGAAGATGATGGCACCCTGGGAAGCTGACAACTGAGTTGCAAATTTGTGGTGGTGGTATGGAGTGTTAAAAACTCAACTGGGACTGCCAGGCGGTTCGGCTGGGAAGAATTTTAGGTTTGGTACAATTTTCTTTTCATGCCTGAATTTTATTCAATTGGGAATTACATCTTTGAGCAGCAAGGTAGAGGAAGTGTGGTGAGGAATGGTTTCTGGGGAGGGATAATCTGGTATTTTTTTATTTTATTTTTTATTATACTCTTCAAGCTCTGCCTCTAGGGAGTTTTAGATTGCCCTTTCATGCTAGTAAGAACAATCGCCATGCATTGAAGCAATCTTCGGAACCAAAACTTGAGACTCTAAGATGTCATTTTTCACTGCACTCAGAAATTCACAATTCTCCTGCCTTTATTCCTTACTTCAATTCTTATTTACAATAGTACTGACTAAATTACAGCTTTCTTTTACTCAAGTCTGTCACAGCAGCATGATAGGAGACTTGTTGATCTGTGATGTGTGCCGCATTATCTCATTAATTTAAACCTCTGTAAAGCTTCTTATGATATTGTGTGTAAAACATCTTCCAATTCGCTATTAGGTATATCTACATAATGTGACATTCTAGAGCATTTATGAGATGAATTAAGCTAAAATACCTTCGTTTTCATGGCACTGTATACATATAAACTGTGGTTGTGGTAATTGCTTCTATGACCTTTTAAGTATTATAAAATCATTGAATATCCTGAATTCTAATGCACCAGGTATTATGTTCTTTTAGGAAGACTTCTTTTAAAAAGGAAAGCATATATTAGGGTTATAGTCTTATTTGAGGTTCTCTTCCCCCTTGCCTCCCACTTCCCCAGATGTAGTTTGTACATAAAGAGTGTCTAGGGTTGATGAGTGAGATGAGAATTTGGCTGAGAGTCAACAGTTTAAAACCCAAATTCTTTCGATCCTTAGGTAACTGGACCTGGGAAAGTAGTAAAAATGACACCAATTCATTATTAGCAACCATTATGGCTGATCACAACATGTTGAAATGTATATAGGTCTGGCATATTTATCTTTAGTAGGAACTTTTTGAAATGGAATCGGGCTCATTCATTTTCTGATTATTAAGAAGCCTTGAATTCACTGATAAAATTCATGCAATTTCATAGAAACACATTATTCACGTAGAATACATGGGTGCAGTTACAGAGAGAAAAAGATCATTAGAGATGGCATTACCAGGTTAAACTAATTGCCTTTCCAACCAGTATTTTGTGTCTGATGTGGTACCAGAAAAACATAAAATAATGGTATTTGTTAAGCACTTAGTATGTGCCAAGCACTGTACTAAGCGCTGAACTAGATACAAGATAATCAAAGTCAGACACAGCCCCTGTCGTACATGGAGCTCACATTCTAAGAAGGATGGAATAGGATTTAATCCTCATTTTACAGATAAGGAAAATGAGGCTCAGAGAGGTGAAGCGTTTTGCCCAGAATTTCACAGTAGAAAAGTGGAGAAGCTGGGATTAACATCTAATCTCAAGATTAAGACAACAATCACACTTTTCCTTCGTGTCTTTCACAGCCACAGTCAGAAGGGAAGACTGTGCTTGCTGTTGGAAACTTCTTATGTGACAGTTAAAATGATACACAAATAATGGTCATGGACATGGCTTGTATCTTCTAGAACCTGCGTTTTCCTTTGTAATGATCCAGTGAAGATATCGTGAATTGATTTATCCCAAATGTTGGAAGCTCTTGATTTATTGGTCTACACAGCTCCATCTAGAAACAAATTCACATAGCTACAGCTTACTGTGTGAAGAAATGTTTTGCTTTGTGTTGAACTTGCTCTCTCCATGTTTCAAGGGGAGCTTCCTTATTGCCAAGTCTGATAACCTATTTAGTTTTTAGTTTAGCAGCTTCACATCTTTCAAGATTTTGTAGAATTTAATCATATTCTCTCCTTGCCTTCAAATATACAGGCTGAGGGAGGGAGTCTTGTCTTTTTAGCCTATGCTGGAATAAATGCTGGTCAATACAGCTGCCATTTTATTTTCTCAACTTGAAAAATTTGGGATTCAAAGATCACTGGATTAGTGAGAAGAAAAACATTCTTTTTTTCCATTTTCCTTAAGGATTTGTGAATGGCACTTCCCATTTGGTTGTTATGTATGCAGAGATCGTTTTTTCCTCCAGGGTGCAAAATTGTCTCCATAATATACAAATAAATGCAAATATATTTTATGAAAAAATATATTCCTTTTTTCCATAGATAGAATAAGTAGTTTGGTGAAAGAACCTTGTTGCCATTAAAAAAAAAATTATACTCATAGAAAACCAAAGTGATCCTTAAATCCAATATTGTCAAAAAGCTGTCTGATTTGTTCTAGTCTTAGAAGGCAAAGAGGTAATCTATGATACTTTGCCCTGGTGGCCATCATTCTCAACAGTTTAAAGATTAGTCTAGGTAAGGGATTCTATCTACCAATATTATTGTGTTATACTCTCCCAGACACATAGAACACTACTGTGCACACAGTAAACAATCAAGAAATACCACTGATTGATTGAAACATGAATGAATATTTTTTGCTCTTAATTTGACTGTCCTTATGTAATTTTTCCCCACTTAAAAAAAACAACAACAACCCAGTAATCTTACATTTTGGGACCTAATCGTATTAACAAAACTTCACATGCATGGTTTGACAGAGTTTAGTAAATAAATAAGAAGTCAGATAAAATGCTTATTTTTTCACATTGCCATGATAATTACATGGGAATTAAAACTGGTAAAAAATGCAGATTGAACTTTGTTCTAATTGGTTTATGTTTAAAGATTCTTTGATCAGCGATAACAGTAATATATATTAACGTGTTGCATTTTAAAGTGACACTGCCTTTCATTAATCAAGTGTCTGTATGGTTGATTAATTTGTACAAGGTTTAAATTGCTATGAAAATTTATCATTCATAGCCATGATCTCCATTTACATATATGTTAATTATGGTAAATGTAATCTTTTTCTGAATCCTCTGGGCTGCATACTAAAAAGACACAGTGATCAGAGTGACTATTTTTTTATTACAAAGTGAAATCTTACTAGTATTCTGTAAAATCTGGTACAGTTGTCAAAGCTAGACTAAAACCACTACAAGAGCTTTCAGCTAAAGGCAAGTTCAATACCAAAGATACCATATACTTTGCAAGTGATTTCCTTATTCAGCAGCTATAATGTGAAAAAAATAAATGAAATTACTGTGTCTAACCAAGCATAATATTTAGTTCTTTCTCCCAGTGCTGCTAATTTTTTTTCTCTTGCACTGAAGCATTCTCTTGTGCTAAATACGTTATTAATAAGAGAGGTTTTTAATATATCTGTTAAGCAGAGTGACTCTCGGAAGTTAGTGTGTCTGAAAAAAGTCTTGGTGTTACAATTAAATTTAATTAAATTGCTGGATGGAGACACCTTTGAGGCTTAAAGCATTTTAGGTCCGCCTAAAAATTATTTACAATGAAAATGACCAAACTATGAAGGGATTTTTTTTTTTCTTTAAAAAGACCACACTTGGGCACATTTACAATAAGCTCAAGCCTTTGTGTTTTTGCCAAAACTCTTTTCTTAAGAAAATGGGGTCCTTTAACAGAATCGCTTACATTTTCCAGTTACAAGTATTTCCCGGTCATGAATCTTATCAATGTTGTTCAGAAAAAGAGCACTGAAATGTGAACAAAAAACAATGTGCTCTACCTTCCTTGCTTCTGAAATGCCCTTGTGTTCCGAAATCTGGATGGAGGGTAAGGGTTCTATATATAGATTCTGAATATTTCCTTCCAAAAGACACTGTTTCTTCCTTTTCTTTTCCTGAAGGAAAGGCATGTGAAGAGAAACTTTTTTAGAGGTGGCTCTCATTGGTTCTACAAGGACGACCCACTTCGGGAGTTACTATTCCAGCAGTGATTGAACTTGGACAAAATTCCAAAACACTTTCGGTAGGGAAAAGCCAAAATGATCACTGGCATTTTGGAAAGGTTGTAGCCATTCTGCCTCGGGAGAAGTTGGAGGATTTAATTACTCCCATTAAGTTTCCGTAATTTTCTGCTTAAATTGTTAATATTTACATAATATATTCACTGCTGAAGGAGCCTCATTTCTTAGTCACAACTTAATAGAATTAAAATGTCTGTCTTGGAAACCTTTGCAAGCATAGCACCTTCGACTACCTGACGAGGCTAATTTTAAAGACACTTATTTGGCGATTTTCTCACAGGCCGTCTAATCACCGGAGAGAGACTTGATCTGGAAGCAAACTAAAATGGCATCTTTTCTGATAGATGGATGGATATTCCACCTTTTATGCCCTGATCCCAGAGCTTGAGACGTTTTTCAAGGCGGGATCACTCCCCTAAGCACTGAAAGGCATCCACCTCTGAGTTGGAAATCGGATTCCTTTAAACAGTAACTGCGTAGGGCAGAAAATGAAGAATATATTACCCGACTGAAATTACAAGGAAATTTTAAGTAGGCAGAATATAATTGCCCAATTTGGAAATTGGCCAGGACACGGGGTTTAACATCATCTTTACTCTTTTGAAAAGTGCCATGGGATTTTTAATAACTGCTGCTGGTCAAGACCTTGGTTTCACTCTCATCCATTAGGCGACACCTCCAGCCGTGCAGTGCTGTCTCATACCAGGCTGGGCCACTGGTTCAGGACTGACTCAGTGAAAATTGTGCCACCTACTGAATCATCTGGTGCCCGTCCTCCAGTCTCCGTCCGGGCTTTTAGATTTCCTCTGGTGGGCCTCGAGTGGTAAGTCCTGGGTTTTAGTTCTCGTTTTGCCCCATTGCCTGGTTGTAGGCCCACTGAGAGACACTTGTCAATTTGCTAAAATCTCCTGCTCCAACAAGTTGGCACTCGTCCGAATCTTACGTTTTCAGGCTCAAGGTGCGATTTTCTAGGCTCTCGTCTTGTGTGGAACAAAAGCCAGGAAGGGCGTCATTTCAAAGGTCGAAACAAATTGGGCGTTAATGTATCTTCTCTATGGTCGATGAGGATAACATGATTTTTGTGGGTTTTTTGTTTTTTTCTGGTATTTGTTAAGGGCTGACTATGTGCTAGGTGCTATACTAAGCACTAGGGTAGGTAAAACTAATCAGGTTGGACATAGTCTGCATCCTACATGGGGCTCACAGTCTTACTCTCCATTTTACAGATGAGGTAACTCAAGCACAGAGAAGTTAAGTGACTTGCCCAAAGTCACACAGCAAGTCATTTAACACTTGCTTAAGACTTGCGACAAGTGGCTGAGCCGGGATTAGGACCCAGATCCTTCTGACTCCCGCCCCGTGCTCTATTCACAAGGCTACACTACTTTTCACTAGGCCACGATCATCACTTGAGATGATGGGAGAGAACTGAGATATACAAATGAAAGACAGCTTATAATAGTACAAATTACATAAAAGCCCCAAAGTTAATTTTTTTTATTATATTCACTACACCTGAGAGTAGAAAAAAGTCGAGATTGATATGGAGTAAAGGGTGAGTCATTTGTAATATACATTTTCCCTCACCTACTCCCACACAATAAAGTGGGCTATTATGGAAATGCTGCTGTGTCAGACACCTTATTTTCTGAGTTAGTTTTCAGAAATTACTTCCCAGTGTTAAACATATCAATATCACTGGAATCAAGAAACTGTATGTGAACTCATCATTTTCTGAAGGTGTAGCTTCTGGAAATGCTATTGAGTAAATCCAGTTTCCGGTTTCTGGGAAATAAAAGGTGACTGGTAGTGGTTCTGAGATTCAAACAGTAGAGTAAAAGCTGCAAAACAGATTTTGTTTGAGCCTTCTGTTTTCATTTACGTCGGTCTGTCTGCAAAGTTCTCTTGGGCCCAGAACAATTACGTCTCTGTTATCTTCTTTTCTCTCCTATCCGTCATGCCATCCGCACCCATTTACCCCACATGTGTTTTTTCACAGAAAAATCTTTCATAATCTTTTGTTCTGTTGTGGTAACAGTGAATTCAATATGCTGACTATGTATATATATTAATGTAATATAACAATGTATAAGTATGTATATTTATATTAATATCTGTCTCCTCCTCTAGATTGTAAACTCATGGGCAGGGAATGTGACTACCAAATGTGTTATATTGTACTCTCCCAAACGCAGAGTTACAGTGCTCTGCACACAGTAAGCGCTCACTAAATACAAGTGATTGATAGCCTGAAAGTTAAGGCAGAGGGGGATTACAGGAGGTAAGTGGTTTGGTAAATTTCAAAGTGGTAGCGAATTGTGTGGCTTTTACAGTGCAATCCTGTAGAAGCTAGAGATTGTTAACCTTCCCAGGTTGCAGCTACATACCACCCTGTGATTCAGCTCTTCTTCCATGACCCTTCAACTCACTGCAAAATGCCAAAACATGAGCAAGTTATTGACCTTCCACCGTCACCTTAGACTTCGGGTGTCAGATGGCTTGCACCAATTTTAAAGAAAGATGAATTTATACAAATGATTCAATAAGACCCTAGTGGAGGGAGGAGTTCAAAAGTGGGAAGAGGTACTCAAAATGAATTGATCTGCTATAGGGTTCTTTATAAAGACAAGACTCCTGCTGGGTTCAGTCTAAATTGGACAGACTTTTCACGAGAGTTGAAAACTCCTGACGCTGTTGATGGAACACATTTTTACTTTTGGTGCCTCCTCAAGGATTCATGATAATTCTACAACTCCTCATTAGCTAATGGTGAGTGTTTATATTTTCATTTAACCCAGTTTAGATAATAGTTTAGTGACGTGCAATCCATCAACAGCCAATAGCACATAAAAAGATTTTATATTTTTCTAGAGGTCATGGAATGGATCCCAATTTATAATATGAAGTTATGTGGGAAAATGTGCCCCGTGATTCAGGAGTTCCCGATACATCCAGTTTTTGAGGAACACACCATGGCTGTATCATGGAGTATGTCCATACAGAAATTTATGGATCAGTGATTTGAAAAAGTCTTTACAACTTCTGAAAAGTGTTTTACGTATACTGGGCCATGGTCATGGCTACACTATTCCCTGGTTGTAAAATAAGCTGCTAATGAGGGACACTATTACTTCAGAAAACTACTGTTGCTGCAGAGAGATAGTGAATGTATTCTCTTAAACATTAAACTATGAAAGAATGGTATCTGGGTGGAGGGGAATATGATAATATTTCACTGATTCTTGTGATTCCTCTGCATGGAAGTTGTTCAGTTATCCCACTTCATGTATGGAAAAACTGATGCAGGAGATTAGTAGTGATGTATTATTAGCAGTGGAGGAAATGGAAACAGGAGATTTTCTTCTCTTATCCTCCTCAAAGCCTCTTGTTTAAGATGTCTGGCCTGAAAATATGAGAGGTGATGTAGTGTCAATTCTCCAGTATTTACAATTTTTTTTTCATTTATAAATGTCTGTGCTTCATGCTTGATTATTAAGAACAGAAGAAATGTTATTAAGGGGCCTGTCCTATTATGGTTCTTCTAGCCCTGGATTTGGCCTCCAACAGGATGCGGGGAGGAAATGTGTGATAGTTTTAAGGATGTACCATAAATTTTTCCTTCCACATTCCTAACATTCCATCTACTAACCCATTATAGACTGCTCATCCATGAATTTGTCCAGTGCCCTCTTGAACATATTGTTATTTCCTGCCTGAACAACTTCCTATTACTAATTTAACAATTCCATACCCTTGTCCTACATTGCGAAGAAGTAAATCCTTTTGTTGTTTTGAACCTAGTACTTTCAAGCTTCGATGGCTGCCCCCTATCCTAGTATTGTGGAACCTGGCAAATAACAGTTCCAGTCCACACCCTTCATGGTTGTGTAGAATTCAAGTACATTCATTCCTTCTCTGTCTTCATTTTTCCAGAAACAGCATGGCCTAGTGGAAAGAGCTCGGGCCTGGGAGTCATAGAGCTGGGTTCTAATCCTGGTTCTGCTACTTGCCTGCTGATTGACCTTAGGTAAGTCACTTAACTTCTCTGTGTCGCTGTTTCCTTAACTGTAAAAATGAGGATTAAATCCTACTCCTTCCTACTTAGATTGTGAATCTCATGTGGGATGGGGACTATGTCCAACCAGATAACCTGTATGTACCCCAGTGCTTAGTACAGTGCTTGACTCATAATAAGAGCTTAAACAATAATAATAATAATAATAATTTACAGTGCTAGTCTTTTCCAACTACACTTGCAAGCAAATAACATCAACTGTTCTACATTACTAGACTTTTTGGACTCTTTAGTATTGGATAGTGGAGTATTCTACACTGTAATTTTAGATCTTATAAAACAATTTGACATTATCAGACTCTTTAGCACTGACAGATAGTTTGGCCGTTTTGAGAAGTTTATCGTGATCCTAAAGACTCTACATCAGGATATGTCTGGTCAGGTCTGGGTTGAATTTGCTATGTCTGATTCTTTGAACATCCCCATTGGAGCATTTTATAAGACAGACCCATGGCCATGTTTAAAGACTCAACCTGTCCTTGTCAGCTGATGCAGAGAATTTACTGTTTGCCATGCAGGAAACTTTTCAGCTAGCTATGAACACCCTCAAAAATCCATGGAAAAGTTTTCCTGGAACTGCTCCAAGCAAATCACTGCTTTGGCTTCTTTGAAAGAAGACATGTGAATCCTTCAGAATCATCACAGTACTCTGGACTGAGAATGAACCTGGCAGTTGTCCTTGGAGTCTTTGGGAGTCCTTAAACACAATAAGATATTTTTCATCGAATACCGTCACTGGGTCCTGTTAGGCAACTCTATTCCAGTGGTGCATGTATAGATCAAGAAAGAGAAAACCAATAGCCAACAGGTTTTGGGAGGAGAGTGACAGATAGAATATGGTTTTGATGTTATCAAGCTTTAACATGACATCACACTGAGCTGTCCTAAAAGTATCAGTCTGTGATGATATGCTTTACATCAAGTGGAAATAGAGAATCACTAATAACAAAGGACCTGAAGTAATCTATTCCTTTAAATGAAACATTTCAGTCTGTGATGTGTCATCTGACATTGTAATTCTTTAATCTTGAAAGTATCTTTTATGCTTTTCTGTTCCCATCCCATGCACTGTTCATGTTTCTTCCATTTCACTGACATTCTTCCCCAACTTCAGCGCAGCAGCTGTTTGGGTACCTTGCTGTCATCTGTTTTCCTACATGTTCCACCAGAACGTAACTGTTCCCTGCTGCAGCTCATTTCCCAGCCCCTCCCCCTGTTCACCATTCCAGTTCAAGGAATATCTGATATGTGGCCCTCAGAGGTAATTTGCCTTTCAATTGTGACTCCTTGACTCGTGTGGTTGGGCCACCTCTCATATATACCTTCTTGTGCACTTTTCTAGGTAATGAAACCAGTGAATGGTATTTACTGAACATTTAGTCTGTGCCCAGTGCATGGGAGAGTATTACAGAGTAGGTATACATGATCCCTATTCTCAAGGAGGTCACAATCTAAGCTAGGAAGATGGATATTAAAATAAATAACAGGCAGGGAAAGCAACTGAATATAGGGATAGGTATGTAAGTGTTGAAAACATGAACTTAATTGCAGTAGTGTCTTATAATATTTTTTATGATTACTCATAAATATGACAAAGAAACTGTATTCCTCCCCTGAACAAGATTTTCAAATCAGAAATCAGTGGTAGAATTGAACTACTGATTTCTAGGGTTGTGACAATCCTTCCTAAAATCAAACAAATGAGTAAATTCTCTCATGTTTCTCATTTAAGGAATTCAGTCTCAGTGCACAGATCTGTCTCTTCCATTCCTTCCCTTTCTCTCTCCTTTCAGTCTTCTCTGCCCATCAAAGACATATGTGCTGTTTCTTATCTTTAAGCTGTTCTCTCCCCCACTATTTTTCTACCATTTCTATTAGGTTTGGAGGGAATTTGTGGTTGTGGGCTAACTCATTGTGTTTGGATACAGAACTCTCAGGGGTCATGGATAGGACAGAAAGAAAGGTGGTAGTGATCGCAGTGAAATATCTGTGGGAACCTAAACAATTTTGTAAGTATCTGCAGGAATTACCACCGTGGCCATTGTTGAGGGATGAAGAGGAGTTCTGTGAGGCAGAAGTTTAAAATTCCGATTTAATTTCTGCCTTTGACTTGAGCATGACTGAAGGAATATTACTTAACCACTCTGTGTCTGCTTCCCTCATTTGTAAAATGGGGTAATAAATCTTACCTACCTTGTGAGGGCCTTGAGTGCATTAAACAAATATTGTAAAATGCTGTGACCGTAAGAAGTACCATATAAATGTCAGGTATTATTATTATTCTATTTTGAATGATAAAATAGTATTTTGGTCCATAGTGGAGAAAACATCATTGTGTTAATTAAATGTAGAATTGTGCTAAATCATTAGGTTAATTTTCCCTGAACATTTCATAGTCCCTACATTAGAGTTACTATTAGCTAACACAGTTTGACAAATGCTTCCATTACTGGATTTGGGTGATGCTATTTTCTGTTAGCAGAGACTATTAGGAATGCTTTAGTTAATAGGAACAGTATTCAAGGGCCATGGTTCCAAAACATTTTTTATCAAGTTCATTGATAGATGAAGGAGACTTGAGAATTTTTTGCTTAAGCTTGGCGATAATGGCAGTGCTCATGTCTTGATGAAGCTAAGAATAGCCACCGGCTGAACCCCCACAAGAGTCTAGCCGATTCATCAGAAAGACCAGCTTTTGGCCATCAGAGTCCCAAGCCCTCGACCAAACACACCCTTTGAGGCTCTCCAGTATGCTTAGTACAGTGCTCTGCACAGAAGCAGTGTTGCCTAATGGATAGAGCACCGACCTGGGAATCAGAAGGACCTGGGTTCTAGTCCTGACTCTGTCACATGTCTTCCGTGTGACTCTGGGCATGTCCATTAACTTCTCTGTGCCTCATTTCCCTCCTCTGTAAAATGGGGATTAAATCTGTGAGCCCTCTGTGAGACAGGGACTGTGTCCTATGCGATTATTTAGTATCTATCCCAGTGCTTAGGACAGTGCCTGGCACATAGTAAGCGCTTAACAATTACCATTGGTAGCATTTTTTATTATTATTATTAGAACTCAATAAATTCCAACGATTGAATATGGAGGTATCCATGTCAGTGGGTGAAGCATGAGGAAAAGGGGGTACCTAGGGAAATTACTCCAGCCCGTTCAAGGAAAGATGGTAAAATCATGTAGGCAAAAGAGCTCTCCTCCCCCCTTCACATCTAGCAGACACTGCACTGCCAATCTTCAAAACCCTTCCAAAATCATATCTCTTTCAGGAAATTTTCCCTGACTAATCTTTCATCACCCCTAACCCTGTTTCCCTCCCCAGTTTGTCACCTAGGCACTTCATCCCATCCCCTAAGCACTCCAGTATATGCACTCCATCCCCTCCTCCAGAGCACTTATGTCTACACGTGGTTGTTTCCCCTACTTGTAACGTATTTTATTGTCCGAATCCCCGCTTCTGTGTAAGATTCTTCAGGGCCAGGGATCATGTCTACCAACTTCTCTGAACTCTCTTAAGCACTTAGTACAGCGGTCTGCACAGAGTAAGCACACAGTACTAATGATTGATTGATCGAGCATAAAACGGATATCGCATAAGTTCCCCCCTCAACCCCCCACACACAGCCCGCCAGCTTGAAGGTTGGCAAATAAGAAAAAAAAGTGTAAGTCATTAATAGCCCATTGTTTGGCAATCTTCTGATGCCAGCCTCAATGTGGAATGTGAGGTACTCAATCAAACACATTTATTGAGCACCTACGGTGTGCCAAGCACTGACTAAGCACTTAGGAAAATGCAGTGGGAGTGCTAGGCATGTTCCCTGCCCACAAAGAGTCAACTCTAGTATTCATGAAAATAGTAATAATAATACTAATTGTGTGATTTTTAAGCACTTACTGTGTGCCAAACACTCTACTAAGTGCTGGGGTAGGAACAGGATGATCAGGTCCCAAGGGACTTACAGTCTAGGTAAGACAGAGAACAAGTACTGAATCCCCATTTTGCAGATGAGGGAACTGAGGCACAGAGAAGTTAAGTGACTTATTCAAGGTCACCCAGCAGAAAAATGGCAGAGCCAAGATTAGAATCCAGATCCTCTAACTTCAAGGCCTGTGCTCTTTCCACTAGGCCATGCAGCTTCACTTAATGCCCTTCATTGTGTCTATCCTGTAGAGTAGAACAAGTTTTAATGAGGGCAAATAGATGCCCTTCCTCCAGGACAATCTTCCAATTCTTTGAATCTGTTGTCCTTCTTAACATTTTGAAAACTCAAGGAAAAACGAAGCTGGATCTGACTTAAGGTGGATGTTGAGGAAAAACATTTTTATAAGTTTTTATACAAATATTTAGCTTGAAATAAAACTGAACAAGTTGCAAGTTTTCCCAGTAACACTTCTTTTCAGTAGAGATGCTATTGAAATTGGCTTCTCCGCTACGCAGCAGTAACCTGAAGGAGGCCATTCCCTTTTTACTGCATGATATTAATAGAGTTTTATAGACTCTTTTCTGAGAAACTCAAAATGCTTCACTATAATTTTGGAAAAATCCTTTTGAAGTAGGGAGTGGCCAATATTATTCTGTCTATTGTACATAAGAAGAAACTAGGGCACCAGGAAGTTACGTGACTTGGTCTCGGTGTGGGTCTGCATTTTACTCTGCAAAGATGCAGAGAGAAAACGAAAGATGAAAGCTCATACTTATGGAAACGTCGGCACACTTTTGCATTAATGGTCTTTTGAACTTTAAAAATAAAGTTTGCCTTTGAACACCCTAATCGTGGAAACAAAGAGCTCCCTTTTCTCCATCACTTACAAAGCAAAAGGATCACCAGTTTAGTTTAAAATGGAAATGGACCAACTGCCTTATCCACTGTCCTGATTTTTTTTTCCCTCTTTCAGGGATAATAAATATGGTTTATGAAAAAATATTCCCCTTCATTTCAGAAAGGAGGGGACAGAGGAACTTCTTGGTGTCTGCACGTATTCTGACCCAAAACAAAGGCAGCACTTTATCATTTTTGGTCAAATGGTGAGTGTAGTTTGGTTTTTGTACCATTCAACTAGTCTTTTAAAAGAAAAACTAGAGAAGCAGGTTTTAAAACTAATTTGGCTTTTGCTTATTCAGTGAAAAAAGGCCATTTTCTTCTGATTTCTCATTTGTTTTTCTAATTTATCATAAACTTTACAGGGGTGATCCATAACAATTCCTACTCTCAACCTGCTTTACATATTTTCTCTTCTAGGACATCTGTATTCGGCATACTTTTGCAGTCCCTCCTACCCTCTCTCTGCTCAGCTGCTCGGTGTTTTTACGTCTCTCCAGAGGAGTTAATTCTTTACAGCTGCATCTGCTTGCCAAGAATCTCACATGTGCAAATTATTAATCTTTTTCTATTGCTTCAGTAACTCCCTAGGCCATAAACACCCCCAAACTAAAGCTGGCCCCTTTCCAAAAAACTTTTAGTTCAGTGTTCTTCCTCTAAAAGATAATACTGTCCCCTACAGTGTACGCTATCATCTGGAAAACTGGCTAAGGTATAGGGACTTATTTTCAGTAAACAATTTGGAAAATAACAATTAGGAAATTTAAATCTAACCTAGCTCCTGCGTAGTTCTGTGAAGACCTTCAAAATCATTAGCCTTTATCTGTTTTCAAATTGTGTTTTTGGCTGAGTGTTAGGTTGGTGATTTCAAATAGTTTGCTAAGTGGAGGGACACTCGGCAGCCCTGTTTTCTTTGGCAATGTAGTGGACTTTATTTCTGCATTGTAGACCCTTTGGAGCTCTTTGGAGTGTGGGCTGTGTAGATACAGTGGGTTTATTTATAGTTGTGCATTCAAAGTTAGCTTTTAAAGACAAAGCCCAAATCAGATAAAACATTCAGAAAAAAGTTCAGGGTTTTTTCTTTGCAAGACTCTGTTTCAATTGACATATACTCCTTTGGGCCATGATTCTGCCTAATGCCACACTTTTCTCATGTACCAGAAAATATATCTCATTTTAGGTTGGCTCTGTTTCATCACTCAAAGCCTCTGAAAAGAATACTGTTCTGGTCATTCCTCTCCCCGTCTCTGATCTGCCTTCCGATTTCTTAGCTGCTGGTGGGGTGCTGTTTTGACACCACCAACCTTCAAAATAAATCATTTATTTTGAAAGTTAGATATGTCATAATAAAGCACTAAGATACTCCAGGCAGTGCATATCTGGACGATTACATGCCTCCAGAGGTGTTATAAGGCAAAGAAAGAGGGCCTCGTGATTTTAACCACCTGACAAGTGCAATAATCCCATAGAACCAGCAAGGCCTGAAGCATCTTATTGCTGTTATGAAACAGAATTTATAAATAAAAATAAGAAAAACAGCCAGAGTTGCATACGTTCTGGATCTCATTGACATTGATAGGATGGTCTAGCAGCAATTTCTATTTATGTCGAGATTTCTAAACCTGTAATTTTCTTGCCAATAAAACAAAAATTCCAGAACATATTAAAATCTTTTGCTCATGATGTGTATTTAAACACAAAGGAAGTTGAAAGGTAGATGCTTTAGAATTCAGACACTCTTTTTAATATATACAGAAAGCCTCCCTGTAGACCAATTAAAAGAGCCTTCCAAACAATGCTGACTTTTAATTCACCAAGTATTTATAACTCAAGTGGGTAACATTTGAACATTTTTAGATAGGGACTCTGGAAAGACAGAAAAGCATTAAGGCAAGCAGAGATATTTGAAATCTGTTTTGTTGAATTTAAAATGCATTTTAACGGACCTTTTGACTGCGAGAAAAAATAAAAAGGAATAAACATTGGGTCGATTATTTTCTCATTACAGGGATTATTCTCGTTGCCAAATATCCATCATTTGTACTCTTAACCAGAAGGCAGTCACCATCATGCACATATCTAAAGCTAGAGTCAAACAGAAAATTTTGTAAAGGACAGATAAAAAGAAGTGGGCTTTTTTTCCCCCCTCTCTATAAAAATAGAACTTCAGAAATGTCATGGCTGACACATTTAGCTGCTGGACATTGAAAATCCTCTTTCTGACTCACAACCTGTGACTGAAACTCTGTCAGAGCAATCAAGAGCTGCTATTCTATAGTGCTCAAGATTAGTGGAGGGTTTTTTTCGTCGTTGTTTTTAAAGCAAAAATATATTTAAATAAGAATGATCTTCTTCAGAGAAAACACATGCATTAAAAAGATCTTTTTTGGTGGGGTCAGAAATACATTTATATATTTTGACTCTCACCCAAATGAAAGGTGTTGATATCACACTGCGTGGGGAAAAAAGAAATTCATGCTAGGAAATTAGAAACTGGTAGCAAGGTTACAATGCTAGTCTATACTCCAATTAATTATGCTTGTGGTAATAAAGGTGAAAGGTATAGGATGCATCATTTTAAAAACCAAGGAAATTAAAATGTAATCTCCTGAATATCATACCTCTCTCTCCTTTCAACCCCTCCCCACAATGGTCAAGGTCGCCGTTTTCAAGGCAGATTCAGTATATTTAATGGGGTAATAGCGCACAACCCAGTACACTTTTTCCTTGCCGGTAAATGAGAGGTCAGATAAAGTGCAGCACTGTGCTTTCTTTCCCCCTGCTAAAACAACTCACAAAGTTGCATGCTGCAGAGCTATTTATGCCTGGACATTTGGGTTTAATTTGTGAAAGTGGCCGGTTTGGCTATGGGTGATCACAGGAACCCCCTCCCCCCCCCCAATTAGGTGTTTATGCTGGATTTAACCCAGGTGAGTACTGGGTCTCCCTGAGGATCCCTCTGGTGATTCTGGCAAAGTGAGCCAGAAGAATCCCCGAGAAGTCGACTAATACATCTCTCTGCCCTCAAACAGGGCAACAGCTAAATGTTTCCAGTTGGGGCAGAATTTGAAGTAGTACCTGTAGTTATACGAAGTGCTTACTATGGGCCAACCACTGGGGTAGATACAATATGGTCATGGGGCTCATGGTCTAAAGGAAAGAGAAATGGGTATTTGACTCCCAGCCCCATTTTACAGATGAGGAAACTGAAACATAGAGAAGTTAAATGATTTGTCCAAGGTCACACAGCAGTCAAGAGGTGAAGCAGGTATTAGAACCTAATTCTCCTGACGCCCAATCCTGTGTTCCTTATTATTATTATTATTGTTGTTGTATGTAGTAATTACATATATACCCCAGCACTTAGTACAGTGCTTGGCACATAGTAAGTACATAATAAATATCACAGTCTAAGTAGGAGGGGGCATAGGTATTGAATCTCCATTCTGCAGATGCGGGAACTGAGGCATTTTCTGCAGATGTGGGAACTGAGGCACAGAGAAATGGAGTGATTTGTCCAAGGTCATATAGCAGGTAAATGGCAGAGCGGGATTAGAACCTAGTTCCTCTGACTCCCAGGCCTGTGGTCTTTTCACTAAGTCATGTGCTATACCATGGGTTTGAAAGACCTGTGATGCCCCCTAAATGTGTAAAAATATACTTTTGTTCACAATTCTTCATTGCTTCTTTGCCCTTTTAGGTATGTCCAAATCATGTGGGTACTTGTGTAATTCACCTCTTTCATATTTCAGAATCCATAACACATCATTTATTTTGGTGGCGGGGTGTGTGTGTGTGTGGTATTTTTATTAGCGGGGTAGTGTCATATTTAAAAAATGCAATAAAGCAAGCTTCTTCGGACCTGTTATATCCCATGACAGTGTGTTCAACTGGTTTATTTTGTGTTTCTTTAAAATATGTTTTTGTATGCTTGAAAGGGATTGTTGTTCAATTTTACAGTTCCTCAAAAGATTGTCTACCTACATGTGGCTCTCTGGAACAAACTTTATGGTTTGGAAAAAGAAAACAAAGAAGGATAGTAAGGCTGGACCTCTTCCTGCCAGGCATGTTAACGGATAACTTTTGTGTTACAAAAATAAGAAAAGGAATCCTTTGCTGAAGCAGGTATGGAACATCAAGGTCCCTTGGAACCCCTAGTTCTAAAATCCTGTAGATTTTAAAGCCGATTAATTAGCGGTTCATGGGCAAAAACGAGGTCTTTTATGACTCTCTTCCCTTGAAGTGAATCATAAAAGGAATTTAAAATTCTAGTGGGCAAAATTATTTCTGCATTATTATACCCAGCTCAGCAACAGTTTTCATTTCCTGTGAATAAGGCCCTAAATCTAATTCTTCCTGAAGCCCCAGTATGAAGATTTGAATTGTAATCTCCCACACCCACATTTTTAATCCCACCTGCATTCCTTCCTTTGCCATTTAGTCCTCGAGCATGCACTCCATGGTAATGATGGTGACAGGGGGAGGATTGCTTTTCGAGGAAAGTCCTCTGAAAATGAAGTCCCTCCACTGAGCACAGGGCACCAATTCACTCTATGAAGTCATTCCTACCTCTTGTTTAACCTTTCCTGGGGGTGCTGCTTCACACGGTGACCCTAACATTAAGATGTTTAAAACTCTCTGCTAACTATGTGGATGCATTTCCTGACCTTACTGGAGAGAAATGGAACCAAAGTCTCTCAAGTGCTGTAGGAGCTAATTAATATGCATCGTTTTCCAGGAAAGAATCATTACTCTAAGGACATTTATCCAGGGGTATGTCTGCTTTACCAGTTACGAACAATGGATGAGCTTGCATATCTGGTAGAGAAGTAGAGATTTTGTTTAGGTAGGGGGTTTTACTTCTATATGAAAAATTCTAGAAAATGATTAGGGTTAGTTCCCATCCCTCCATGCACACCACTGTTGCATGCCTCACTCTCAATCCCATAAACTTATATATGTATCCTTATACTCTGCCATTTCCCCTTTTTAATTTTAATTTAATGCCTCTCTTCCCAACTAGACTGTAAGCTTCATAAGGACAGGGATAATGTCTACCAACTCTATTGTACTGTATTATACTCTCTGAAACACTTAATACAGTGCTCTGCACACAATAAGTTCTCAAAAAGTAGCATTGATTAAGGCTTGAAGAGGAGCAAAGGCAGTATAAATTCTTGATCAGACTTGGGTAACCTCTTGAGACACGAAAATAATCTTATACAGGAAAAGAAAAGCAGTTTTGTGGCCTCACAGTTAGAGAATGGGGCTGGGAATCCAAAGGACCTGGGTTCAGATACTGACTCCACCACTTGTCTACTTGTGACCTTGGGCAAGTCACTTCACTTCTGTGTACCTCAGTTACCTCATCTGTAAAATGAGGCTTAAGACTGTGAGCCCCCTGTGGGTCATGGACTGTGTCCAACCCGATCGCCTCAAACATGGTCAACGCTAAACAAATACCATTAAAAAAATTCAGAAAGAAAGAACAGAAAAAGCTGAGCCTTTGGGAAGTGAAATCATCATGTTATCATCTAGTAATAAGTGCTCGTGACACTGTGCTTGTACACCTTTATTGAGACTGTGAGCACCATGTGGGACAGGGACTGTGTCCAACCCAATTTGCTTGTGTCTACCCCAACACTTAGTACTGTGCCTGGCACATAGAAGGTGCCTCACAAATACCATAATTATTACCTGTTCATGGCCACACTGCAAACAAGTGGTACAGTTGGGTATAGAACAGAGGCATAGAGAAGCTAAATGACTTGACCAGAATCAAGCAACATGTGGGTCACAGAGTGAGGGCTGTGCTTTTCCACTAGAGCTCTCACCTCTCCCCATTGCAAACCCTAAATAATGTTCAGGGTCAAAATAATTTCTCAAAAGTGCACAAGGGGTAAGATAACTGCAAATTCATTTCAAATGGGACACACTGAGAAGTAAATTGAAAAGGCAGACACTGACAACAGGCTAGGCAAGATCTCTGCAGTGTTGTAATTCTATAGAGCTTGAAATGCAGAGAATACATCTTTGGGTCCATCCTCTTCTCACCCTATGACTAGGGTCATCTCACAGGGTCCCACTGCAGTCACTCCCTTGGGGAACTCTGCTACTTCTGCTCAAATATTTCTTGGATCGGCTCCTTCCTCTTCACGTTTACTATCAGCTACATTCAAAACGTCAGTATCGCCTGCTGGAGTACTTGAGCATCCTTCTCTTTGACGCTCCCTCCTGCTTCTCTCCAAGGTCCCACCTCTCTTCTATTATACTCTACTACTTCCCCTATCCCTAATCTACTTTATTGCTAGAATCCTGCTGTAGATTCTAAGTTGGTTGTGGGCAGGGATCACATCTACCGACTCTGCTGTATTATACTTTCCCAAATACTTAGTACAGTGCTCTGCAAGAGCTCAATAAATACCATGGGTTGATCAACCCATCAATCATTTGTGTTTATTGTACACTCACTTTGTGCAGAGCACTGTTATAAATGCTTGGGAGAGTACAACATAATTAGCAGACATAATTATGCCCATAAAGATTCCTCTCACATAGCTGCCTCTATAATATTTTTCAACTACCATTCAGAATTCACTCCCCTCCTCAAAGCCTCTATTTGTTTTCAAAAAACACCCCAAAACTCTTAACCCGTGGTTTTAGGCTCTCCACTACAACACCATCTGCTCCTGCAACATCCCAACTGACACCAAATGAATGTTCTAATTGTACCTGGCTCTCAACTGTCCTATCTCATCTCTTTCTGCTCCTGCATTTCCCCTTTGAAATCCACACCCTTCATAATTTTGTAGAATTCAACTATGATCCTTCTTTGAGTCTTCATCTTTCCAGACTATAGTCCTGGGCATTTCCAATTACACTTGGAAACTTTTCCATACCATGCATCTTTATTGTCCATGGTACCTTCTCTTCCTCCTCTCTAGAATGTAAGCCGTTAAGGTCAGGGATTGTGTCATAAAGTGAAGGGAGTGACCGTGCTTTGCTTCTCTGTTCCAACCCCAGCATCCCTAGCCCCACATCCAATCTGACAGACAAGCTAGAGTTTGTGCTCTGTAAAATGTGAGAGGGTGGGCGGACTTCTCCCCAGGCTGTGTGTAATTGGAAAGTGTTGCCTTCTGGAGTTCCTAAATTCCGGCTGTCCAGTCCTTTAGAATAAGAAAGTAGGGCTAAATATTTGGCTGGTGTATTGCAGTATTTAATTATTCTTCCCAGTGCCTTTGGCAAGAGGGGAAGAACAGGTTACCAGAACAACTCCTGTATGGAAAACCAAAATAGGGTAACCCTGTGAGGTAGAAACAAAGCTGCCTCATCCATCTGCATCATACTTTCTCTGGACTGTGGGGAAAAAAAGATCCTTTATCTGGATAGAGTGGGTTGCCTTCTAAATCAAGCAGTGATGTTTATTGAACACTTACTGTCTGCCAAAGAACACTGTCCTAAGCGCTTGGGAAAGTTCAATACAACAGAATCAGTAGATATGTTCGTTGCCCACAATGAGCTAGAATCTAGAGGGGGAGGCAGACATTAATATGAAGAAGTAATTTTTAATATACACTTTAAGAAATGCACATAAGTGCTGTGTGGTTGAGGGTGGGACAAATATCAAATGCCCAAAGGTCCTAGAACTAAATGCATACAGGATGCAGAGGGAAGAAGGAGCTGGGGAAATGAGGGCTTAATCAGGGAAGGCCTCTTGGAGGAGATGTGACCTTAATAATGCTTTAAGGGTGGAGAACTGGTGGTTTGGCCTATAAAGAGAGGGACAGTGATGTGCACAGAGTAAGAGTTCAACAATATGATTGATTTGACTGATGGTTCTAAGATACCACTATGATATTTTTCGATATAAATATCTCTAGGATTGTTAGGTCTGGTAGCCGAATACTTTACACTTTGACGCCCAGTGCTATTTTACCCAATCAATGTTGCATTACCAAGTTGTATTGCACTGAAAAATTGCAAAAGTAGAAAGAAACATAAAGCAGTGCATGGTAGGCTGATAGACTGAGGCACATGTTGGGAGCTGTACTATTGCCAAGACTTGACCAATGCCACACACATGCAGATAACAGTTTCTGAAGCCAGATTTACTTGTGCCAACTTGTGGGTCATTTTTTACCCTCAAAAGGCCTGTATTTTTAGAAAGAACCCTCCCTAATTCTTCCATCATGTTATACCCAAATTGTTTAATGAAAATATGTAGAATATCTGAGTTGTATTCCCCAATCCATTTGGGAATACAGCGTGACTTAGTGGTAAGAGCATGGGCTTGGGAGTCAGAGGTCATGGGTTCAATTCCAGCTCCACCATTTACCAACTGTGTGATTTGGGGCAAGTCGCTTAACTTCTCTGTGCCTCACTTACCTCATCTGTAAAGTGGGGATTAAGACTGTGAGCCCCACGTGGGACAACCTGATTACCTTGTGTCTACCCCAGCACTTAGTGCTTGGCACACAGTACATGCTCAACAAATACCATCATCATTATTATTATTAACTGTTCCTGGCTTTTGGCAATATTCATCCATTTTGGTATATTCAAACTGCAGACAGAAAGGCAATTCTCTTCTCTTGCCTCCTCTGCACTTTTAATATATTTAATGAGAGGAGAGCAAAGAGTACCGACTTTAATACATTTTTCAAATTCCTCTATTTTCTACACAGTGCTGATTCTAGACAGTTGGGAAGTATGATTTCTTCTTTATTTTCTCTCCATCTCTAACTACTTTCTTTTTATTATTTGTATTTTCTTGCTAATGGGAGTTTTGTTCCATGTTGACAAAGCCTATGTCTACAGACTGGTGAAAGGCATCATTTGAGGAGGAATAAATTGGCGCACCCAATTGTGAGTGGCAGTGTACTAACAGCAAAACTAATCAAAATGCTTTATCAAGCTGGGTTTGGGAAGCTGCTGTGGGTCTGTCATATCTAGAGGCAATATTCAGCCAAACCAGTTAATTAGCATCTCATGCAAACACAGCTGAGTGGTCTGTATATTGAGACTCTTGCCTCTGCTCTTGTATACGAATCAGGATAGGAGAGCAGCTAGAATGAATTCTGTTTGACTGGCATGTGTCGATTGTCAGTGGTCTGCCTATACTAATGAGTAGTCCCAGCAATTGGAAGCATTCTGTCCATTTCCATTTCTTTCTGTGGTTTTTGTTTCAAGTGCTTACTGTGAACCAGGCACTGTTCTAAGCGGTGGGATAGATACTAGCTAGTTAGATTGGACACAGTCCATATCCCACATGGGGCTCACAGTCTCAATCCCCATTTTACAGATGAACGAACTCGCTACCCCTCCTTGAAATCTGCCCACCCTCATTGCTCCCCAAAAGTACCAGTCTTCACCCATCCTGAATATACCCTGAACCCTGAAACCTTCTCTGGGACATGATTTTCAGGGAAAAGTTCTTGTGGAAAGCTTCTTTAAACAGAGGAGGATCAGTCGTATTAAGTTGCAATCTTGAGAACTGGGGAAAAATATGTTGGAATCCAAAACATGGTGGAATTAGAAAACTCTTGTTTCTTGAAAACATTGTCCAAGCTTACTCCTTCTTGGTCAGGCAACTTCTCTGTGAATTTCCCTTCTTCATTTCTCTCTCACTCACTCCTGCTCTCGCTTTCTCTCACTCTCTCTCTCTCCGCAAAGTGCCAATTATCTATTTCACAACTGGGAATTAACTTGGTCTTTTTTGCCTAATGCCCTATATCCCCAAATCCTAATATCCTTTTCCTCTGCCCCAAGTTCCCACCTATTTTGACTGCCTTGAAAATAATGGTCAGTAACTCCCAAATGGATTTGGAAGAATAAAATAAATGTGGATTCTTCATACATGTTCTACATGAGTTTGTTCAGCCGCATCGAAGTCTAGAGTCCAAGGCACTTCTCTCTTTCTTGCTCCATCCCCTCTGGGTAAATTATTAAAAAGAGAAAGAAAGGTTCTATGCTTTAGAGTAGATGGAGAGAGCAGACACTTCTGAAGAAATAGAAGGTGAAATAACATTTTGAAATCATCTGTTCCCAATAATAACTATCATTATGGCATTTATTATATGCTTACTATGTCCAAAGCAGTATGATAAATCCTAGAATAGACAGAGGACAATCAGATCCTAAGAGATTGACGGATCTAAATGAGCAATAACAACATTTATCATCGTCACTCTTACAGTTATTATCAAGCTACAGAAGATAACCTATTTGAAAATATTTCATTATGAGTATTTCTGGAAATGAATCAAAAGGAGATACCTAGAGCTTTCCCTGAGAAAGTGCATTTATAAATATGTATGCTGTCTGGCCCTTAGAGTCCTGCTGCAACTGAATTGGTAGGAAACATGGGACAATCAGGAGCATCCTTCACATCCTTAAGGGTGAGGAAAAGCCGTTTCAATACCTTGCCTCTTTTCACTTTAGAAATTCAGCTCTAAAGTAAGAGTTACACAAGTGTTGTAAATATAATTAAGAGCAGTTGAGGTGAACCATAGAGGAGAGTTTCAGAAACGGCTTCTGCTGCATTGCTATTGTTTACAACTATATTATCACTGAAAGATATTAATAACAAGAAATATGTAAGCAATGCAATATTAGCTGAGTCTGTAAACCACATTTAAAAAACCTGATTGAGGATGATCTGTGTTTACTAAGAGGAAGGTTTTATATATATATGTATATATATATATATATATATATATATATATACATATATATATATATGTGTGTGTGTATATACACACAAACACACACACACACTCTCACACACACACGTGTATACATATACATATATAGAGAGAAGCTGTTGCCAAATCCTCTACTCCATCCTAATCCTCCTCCACCTCTCAGCTGCCTTCGACACCGTCGACCACCCCTTTCACCTGGAAACATTATCCAACCTCGGCTTCACTGACACAGTGCTTTCCTGGTTCTCCTCCTATCTCTCTGGCTGTTCATTCTCAGTCTCTTTCGTGGGCTCCTCCCCTCCCTCCCACCCCCCTAACTGTAGGTATCCTTCAAGGTTCAGTTCTGGGTCCCCTTCTAGACTCCATTACACCCCCTCCCATGGAGAATTAATTTATGCCCATGGCTTCAACTACACTTCTATGAGGATGATTCCCAAATCTACATCTCTAGCCCTGTTCACTCTCCCTCTCTGCAGTTTCACATTTCCTCCTGCCTTCAAGACATCTCTACTTGGATATCCTGCTGTTAAACTTAACATGTCTAAAACAGGACTCTATATTTCCACCCAAATCTTGTCCTCACCTGACTTTCTCATCACTGTAGACAGCACCACCATCCTTCCTGACTCACAAGCCCTTAGTGTTATGCTTGACTCCTCTCTATCACTAAACCAACATATTCGATCTATGACTAAATTCTGTTGGTTCAACTTTAACAACATTGTTAAGTCTGCCCTTTCCTCTCCAATCAAACTGCTACTATGTTAATCCAACCACCTCCTTTGTGACTTCCCTGCCCTCTGTCTCTCACCACTCCAGTCCATACTTCACACTGCTTCCCGGATCAATTTTCTACAAAAACGTTAACTCCTTGTCGAACCACTTCCCAGGAACATGTGTATGTACATGTGTTTATAGTATAAAATCTATAGTTTATAGTATATAAATCTAAAAACATAATAATAATAGTGGTATTTGTAAGCGCTTACTATGTGCCCTACACTGTACTGAACTTTGGGGTAGATACAAGCAAATTGAGTTGTACACATTCCCTGTCCCATGTGGGGCTCACAGTCTCAATCCCCATTTTACAGATGTGGTAACTGAGGCACAGTGAAGTGATTTGCCCAAGGTCATACAACAGACATGAGGGGGAGCCGGGTTTAGAACTCATAACCTTCTGACTCCTGGGCCTATGCTCTATCCACTATGCCATGCTAGGAATGATCAATGGTATTTATAGAGTGCTTACTGTGTGCATGGCAGTACACTAAGCATTTGGGAGCAGACAGTACAATCCAGCTGGTAGATATGATCCCAGTCCACAAGTAGCTTATAATATAGAATAATGAAAAAAAAAATGGCAAAACTGTGAGGATGATGGTAGTAAAGCTCTGTCCTCAAATGTGTTAAGTGGCCAAATGCACATTTTCCCAGTTGTAGGGGTGGTAATACATTGCACAGCCAATTGAGGAATTGGGGAAATGTACCCAATTTTTGAGACGCTAACTGTGCCCCAGGAGAACTGAATCTGCAAGGAGTAATTTGTCAAGTTTTTGACCCCGGATTTTAGTTAATCATCCCCAGGGATTATATTTTTAAATGGACCTCTCTTTTTCGACATGCATTACTTGCAGTGGTAAAATTGTGCTGTCAGTTGTAAAGCAGATTGGACCCACATAATGGCCAGGGCCTGTCAAGAGGGGCACCATTGCTTAAAAATGTCTCTAAATTAAGGACTGGAAATCAAGGAGGCTTGCATTTTAATCCCAGCTCTGCCACTTGCCTCATGTGTGACCACTAGGACTGTTGTACTCTCCCAAAGCTCTTAGTGCAGTTCTCTGAGAGCATACTAAGCGCTCAATAAATACCACTGATTGATCGGTTGTTTCTTTGTGTCCCAGTTTCCTGATCTGTAAAATGGGAATTATATACCTGTTCTCTCTCTCCTTTAGACTGTGAACCCCATGTGGGACAGGGACTGTGCCTAATCTGACTCTATTGCCTCTAACCCAGTGTTTAGTATAGTGTGCTACACCTGGTAAGCACTTAACAAATATCAGAATTGATCTTGTTAGCCCTATTTCTGTTGCATTTTCCCAGTCATCTGAATCTGGGTAACTGCTAAACTAGCCTAGCACTAAAAGAAGGAAAGAGTAAACCCACACAAAGCCGGTGTTTTTCATATTCTAAACCTTTATTCATATCGTGTGGGCTTCTGGAATTCAATTAATGTTGGCATTGTTGTGTGGCTTTGATACATATCGCTTTCCTCAAAGTTTCAAACAATCGCTCTGTCGATATTGTTTCAGGGTTTGTTGGTTTCAGGAAATAATAGCTCTTCAGCTGGAGTGCTATTGCTTTGTTCATTAGGACAGCTAAGTGTGCCATACAGTATCTCTCCATTTTAATTGTACAATCCGATGCCTGCAAACCCTGAACCTATATGTGTCGAATGCTGCCGGCTGTAGTCTGAGACAGCCAATCGGGGCTAGGTGCTATAAACCCATCGAAAACCCATCGAAAACAAGCGAGGCGAAATGGTTTCATTTAGCTGTCCTATTCATTGAGGCAATTCTGACAAATGAGGCAAACCCAACTCAATCAGCAGAGAGAACAATGAGGTGTCAGTGATCTGCCCAAAGGGGAAACCAACAAGGGTAAAATGGGCTGTATTCAAAGTGAGTTCACATTCACTCTCACCAACCAGAGCCTGGCCCTCCTGGACTTTTCTGGGGGGCCTCAATTGCCCCTTCCTCCTGCTGTAGTTCCCCACCATTAGCCCCTGCTCCATCTGGCACTATCCGTTCTGCCTCTCTCGATGCCTTCTACTAAACTGTTCAGATATGCACAGAGTAAGCGCTCAGTAAATACTGTTGATTGATTTATTGAGTGTCCTCTTGTGGCCCCAACTTGTCTTCGTACACTGGACCTTTTTGGAATTGCACCAGTGATTCCGTTTTGCTTCAAGCCCCTTGAATCTCTCCTTCCATTTGTGTACCATTATCACTCAGAGTGTTCATTCGGTTGTATTTATTGAATGCTTACTGTGTGCAGAGCACTGTACTAAGCACTTGGGAGAGTACAAAGCATTAATCAACAGGCACTTTCCCTACCCACAACGAGTTTACAGTCTGGAGTGGGGGAGACAGACATTAATATAAATAAATGACAGGTATGTACATAAGTGCTGTGGGGTTGGGAGGAGGGTGATGAACAAAGGGAGCAAGTCAGAGTGATGCAGAAGGGAGTGGGAGAAGAGGAAAGGGGGTTTGGTCAGGAAAGGCCTCTTGGAGGAGATGTGTTGTCAACACTCCCAATCAATCAATCAATGAATGGTATTTCTTGAGTGTTTACTGTACTAAGCACTTGGGAGTGTACAGTATGACAGAATTAGTATATTCATTCCCTGCCCATAACTAGCTTACGGTCTCTAGGGAGAGACAGATATTAATATGAATAATTTATAATATGCCTAAGCCTCCCCCAACTGATTTCCACCCAACTACCGCCCATTCTCATGGGCCACGCTCCTGATGTCATCCCAGAAACATGGCCAGCATTTTCACCTGCCGCTTAGTCAGCTCCCAAGGTCAGAGGGATCCCATATTCAGAGGTGATTGGGAGGGTAAGAGTGGATTGTGAGGATCTCAGTAGGCTGGAGTTTGGGGTAAATGAGCATCTTGGTTACAAGACTGGGGCAGATTAATTTGTCCCATTTGAAGGAAAGTGGGTGCAATTCGGTGCATTCCAGATGGGAAAACACTTCATGGGCTCGGAGCAGATAGGATATAATTGTCTGGTCATGAGAGCCTCTTGGAGGGATATATATATATATAGTTTGGATGGTAGGGGTGGACCTGGTTGTGTTCACAATTATGATAATTTTTAAGCACATAGTAGGTGCTAAACTCAGGGGGAGGTATAAGACGGTTGTAAACTGGATTAGACAGTTTTGGCAGTTGAAGGCATTTTATGGGTGACCCAGGAGAGGGTGATGTGTAGAAAGTCTCAAGAAACACTGTACATGTGAGCGACAGTATTGGTGGGAGTTGGGGTACATGTACTCAACATTTTTATGTCAGGGAGGGTGGGTGTGATGTTCGGAAGAATCCAGAAGGAAAGGGCATGTTTGGAACAGGTGAATCTTACACTATCTAGAGAGGGGCAGGTATAATTGAACCATTTAGGGTCATGCACCATTACATTTAAGCCACAAAGATACTTTGCAGGAAATAGCCTGATGAACCTGGTAGGTACTTGGGTTTGGTCAACTGTCCACTTTTAGCTCATCCATTATGGGGCAGGACTATTTTTGCCTCATTGAGTTTCGTTGCTCACTGAGTCATTTTGGCCTTTCCATTATGGATTGCTTCATTTCCTTTCTATTCACTTTTTCACTCGCAGTGCCCTTCTATGCTTTTGTCCTTTGCTTTGTACTAATCACAATTGCCCGCTAGCCACTGACTGTGACACTTCTCCCCCCACCCCAAAGCAGATTGCATAATGGAAGCATCATGATTAGGAAATCAAAATGCCGAATGTGCTGCATTGGTGGAGTTGTTGAAGTGTGCGTTTTGGGGAGATCTGAAAACTGATATATGAACTGCACCCCAGATCTGATATACTATTTGCCAGGATAAGAGTTTCTTTGAAGCAGCCCTCAGAAAACGAAGAAGTGATGGCACACTTCCTCATGGAGAGTAGCTGATTCGTGTTTCTCCTTCAGGTACAGACAATATATTTTCTTTCAGGTCTAGACCAAGGCCCCTTTCAGGTACAGACAGTATTTTACCTTACAATCTCACAACGTCAAGTGAGAGTCATTGTTCTAACAGAACTGAACCTTCTGCCACTTCAAAAATCTCTAACTGCCGACTGTTATCTCATTTTTCTTTTCACCTGATGCAACTGTGACAAGACACAAATTCACAGAGGCAGAGTTATCTGTGATGGCGGGCCATTTTGCAGCTGACCCAGGAAAATCTCAAACAACTGAGTGAGTGGTGGTTGTCCCGACAGTCAGACTGGAAAAGGCTGCAAATGAGAGAGGTCGATTTTAGTGCTTGATGCCAATTCATGGGGTTGTATCGAGATATGAAGATGATATGTAGGAAGGTGATTTGAGGTGTTTGGCATTTTCGAAAATGATTAAAGACACCTATATGGCGATCGTCTTTCATTTTAGGCAGGGAAGGGATGTGATAATGTTTCAGAACCCTATCACGGCCTAGAAGCTTAAAAGTGGGGGTGGGGGGCAGTTTTTCTGAAATGTGGGGATGGTCTTCATCTGTGATCTTGAAACGTCCCCATTTTTTTTTCCGTTTGAAGTTTCATTTTAACTGAATAGTTGAAACTTTGGCCATTTCTCACCAATGGTAGAATTCAAACATTTAAACCTGACTCTTCTAAAATGAAAAATGATAGCTGTTTCAGTATTCTCTAGGAAAAAGACATAGGGAGAAAATTGGGTCTTTTGTAATTCCGGTGTAGTTCACCTTTAATCCCCACCAATAATAAGACCCTGGAGGTTGAAACATACAGTCCATCTGAGATGGGCTGGGGATTCCCTGCCTAAAGTTTATTTCTTTGTCACTGGGAGGCTGCCACTCTTGAATTTCTGACACTTAAAACCTTTGAAATACTTCCACATATTCTTGCCGAATCCCAAATAATATTTGAACAATTTGTCTCTCTTGCTTTCATTCCCTTTCTTCCATTTCACAGCCTGACTCCCCACCCGCACCTCAGGCCCTCCACAGAACACATCCATGGAAACAGAAGTTCCTACCTTTCTGACTTAGTGCAGGTCGAGGTGGGTGAGATGAGGGATTCTTCCAATGGTATTTCTCTCTTCTTGCCTTGCCCACTTCCCTCCACTTCTTGACTTGCTCCCACAACCTGTCTGCTCCAACTTCCGCTTCGGTAGTTCACACCACTTTTCACTAGTGGGAGGGAAGATGGTTTGCATGGAACAGTCGCAAACCAATTGCATTTTGGGGTTGAGTTTTCCAAAATGATCTACATATTAGATCATATTTATGGTTGACTGGCTCACCGAACAGAGTACACATCCTGTCATTTGCTGTTCCATCTCAATAGTGTTTAGTTTGAAGGGGTGAGAATTATGTCATTGTTTATTATACAAATATGATATGGCTCTGCAAAATCAACCTCTTAGATCTGTTTAGCGAGATCCAAAATGTTGACATTTCTGTAGCTTTGTTCTCTGCGGAGAAAGGCTTGTTTGACTTAATTTATTCCCCTATATAGGCTTTAAAAGTTTGCTCAGTGATGATGCTTTCTCTAGGAGCTTAAAAAAGTTCAACCAAGAACAAAGAAAGCTGCAGCTGGTGCTGCTGGCAAAAGTCCTGGCCCTTTACATCGCTCCAGAGCTGCTGTATTCCCTTCTCAGAAGCCCACAAACACAGGTGCCACTTCTGATCTGTGGGACTCCATGGCAGCATTTAAAGTGGAGGGGGGTCCAGTTGTTTAATTACAAAAATCCCTGACATAGGGACTGGGGTAGATACAAGATAATCAGGTTGAACGCTCTCCTTTCCCTCATGGGGTTCATAGTCTAAATAGGAGGGAAACCAGATATTTAATCCCCATTTTACAGATGGAGAAGTTAAGTGACTTGCCCAAGGTCCCGCAGCAGGCAAGGGGCAGAGCCGGGTTTAGAACCCAGGTCCTCAGACTCCCAGGCCTGAGCCCTTTCCACCAGGCCAAGTTGCTTCCCTAACTGGACTCCTTCGTGTAAAACTGAACAAGTGGCCACCCCAGGTTGTATATGTGTGTAGCTGCCATAAATACATAAGCTGTTTCGAGATGGGAAATTAAAGCTGAAAGTTCACGTGACCTCATAGATCATATAAAATTACAGTGATGTAGTTGGTCACAGGAAGGATTGGATGCCTAATTACACCTATTTGTAAAATATATCAATAAAATACTTGTAATTACAGTATTGTTCCTGCCAATAATCGGATTTTTCTCCCCATTCCATGAATGGGGATAAAAACCTTGGGGGCGGGGGTGAGGGGAGATGGCAGCAGGGGATGGACAATGTTGGAGTTGAGCTGGTGCGGGGGAGATGAGGGGAGCAGGGTGAACCATATTCTTACGGCCTGAAGCATTCTTTGCCTCCTTTACTCCTGACAAGCAAAATGAGGAGAAACAAAGAGGCTTCTGCCAGTAAATATCTGGCTAGTCTAAGTTCTAGCCAATGATCAGGCTTGGAATTTTCTGCTTCCAGAGCTGGTCCCCATAAAAACAGCTCCAAGGACAAAGGGAGCCCTTTACAGTTGGGTGGGAAAGGAAGCCTGCTAGCCTTGGAGATTTCTGCCCTGAGCTATTCCGCTCCCTCGGGTTTTTTTCTATAATCATCTTTCATTTTTTATATTTGACATTTGTCATAAAAATGCCTCAACCGCAAATCTGTATTAAAAAAATCAACTCCAAGGGTCCTATCCCAATCATCATCATATCGTCATCGTCATCGTAGTACATGGTTTTACTTCCGGAAAACTCAGAACAGAATATGTGTTCGCCCTCTCTGTTTTTCATGTTTTCCTGGGGAGGTGGAGGATTTTAAAGCGATGCTGCCCAAACATTTGTACTCCAAATTTCTCTGTTTACATTTTTACACCATTCATCTACTGTGAGCAAAACAGGCTTTCGACTGTTTCTTACTTCGCCTGACTTGTGGGGCAGTTTTTTGTTCCCCTCCATCCCCTGTCCGCCCCCTCGATTTTGCACATTTCTGGGACCCTATCTGCTCTTCTATCTCTGATTATATGATTTCCCTTGGCCCTTCGGAAGGTCTCTACAATCAAAACGCACTGGACGAGAATGATGAAAAATCTAACTATGGGGGTCAGGGAGGTGTCAGGCACCTGGAGACTTGAACCCAGGTTACCGTCTTTACACTGCAGTCTGTGTTTCTGGATTTTCACAGGTGAAACGTTGACCCAGAAGTACAGTGAGTGGAACAAACTACTACAGCTTTAAGCCACAGAGGTTTATCAAAAAAGAGCAGAAACAAAGGCAAGCAGATGGCTAAAGATGAAGGTCACATCAGATTGAGAAGTTTGTCAAAATGTGATGACATAGGTAATCTGTAAACTGTTATTGCACCTAGCTGGAGGTGCTGAAAAACATTTTGAAATTACAAAAAACACTGGAGTCACTAGCACAGAGGCAGGAATGATAGCCTCGAGTGGTTCTGCTCTGTGGATGAATGCCAGATGTGGTAAGCGACATATCTGGAATTAATGATATTAAACATGCTTTTCTTTTATGCTCAATAATAACTCTATTATGATTGATACAAACCGCAGACACTTTATCTAGTACAAATGGAATCGTCTGTCATTGACTATATTAAATCATCAATTTCTGCATGATGAGGATCGTTTAGGGTAACTAATCATCTGTCTCGTTCTGAAGTCTTTAAGGCTGATCAGATAACGTTTTGAATACTGCCTGAGCAACCATGACAATCTAACCCTTCCATGTAAGGATTGAGAGGGGCCCATTATGCCGTCAAAGCTTGTGGAAATATCACAGCTCTTTCTCTACATAATACCCTGCTGTAAATAAATCACTCTCCACCGCAAACTTTATTGATCACAAGCACTTCCATGCTTGTGTCTAGCGAAGTCTCTACAGAATAAAATGCTGCTTTATATTTTGTCTTGTCAAAATATTAAACGGCTCTGTCAAGCGGAGTCAGGCTAGCACTGATGGTGTAATTCTGCTGTAGCCCCTCTTGTTCCCGCTTTCTATCTCAGCTGCCAAGCTTACAAAGCAGGATTTTTTTTTTATAAACTTTCCAATTATAGTCTCGTAAGATTATGAAGCCTTAAGATAAAGTGTCCTAATTTAGAGTCGGGGAGTACTGAACTACCAGAAAAGCGGCTGTTAGATAAAACAACATTTCTCACAAGGAAAAGATAACCTGGCTTATTTATATACACAACGTTAATGGGCAATAGGAGATAGCCTAAAATGTCTCTTTCATTTTGTCTGGCAAGAAATGGGAGAAAAAAAAATCCTGAATTAATTTGGTCTCCAAGTGTTTACTATTCGCCCACACCAAATTAGACTTAATGATATAAACCAACCAAAAGAGGAAACAGACTTAGGGCTGATGCTCCAGAATTAATACAATGCCCTGTATCCAAGTGGCACTGAAAGGGTAGCTGGCCATTTAATGGTGTCATGTGGAGTTACATGTTTCTGGCAGCACCCAGAAAAACAGGCAGGTTAAAAGTGCAATTTAATACCCGTTACCATTAAAACCACCTACCATCCAGGAAATTGAGTTATTAAACAATGCTGTGCCTGAATGGGAGGAACCAAAGAGCAGATGGATTCTGTAAAATGGTTTCAATATTTTTCTTAATGACCCTAATGATATCCCACACGATATCCAGGCAGCAGTAGGAGGGCTCGGTTCTAATCATTTCTGTTGCAAAAACCTTCAGCGTATAGGATTCACTGAGTGGCCCAGATGGTATTTTTCCTGTAAGACTGGCCTGAAAGCCCATCCAATTGACGGTTTTTATCCTCTTTTCCCCGTTTTCTCCCCCGCTCCCCCCCCCCGCGCCGTCCCTGTCTACCCTGGCCTGCAGCCTGCCTCATCCCAAGAACTGCCCCGAAGGTGACAGTGAATTGGTGCAAAGGTGTGGAGTTTGGAAAAGCCCCAAAGGTTAATCAGATGACTATGCCCTCAATTCTCAGGGGAGGCTCTGAGGGAGTCCTAATGATATGTGACTGTCAATCAATGTTTGTTATTGAGCACTTACTCTGTGCAGAGAACAGCCCCAAGTGCTTGGGAGAATACAGTAGTTAGCAGACAGATCTCTGCCCCTTAAGGAGCTTACAATCCACTGGATTGTCTGCATGGGATATGCAATGCCCTTACTTGAAATATGTTACCATTAGGGTCCCCCCAGGCATATTCGGGACATATTCTTTTGTAAAATAGGCCTGCAAATATCTCTTGCAAATGTCGATAGAGTCTTTGCCTTCTGCCCTAGAATATAAACACAATTTTGCTCCTAAAGGAGAAAATAATAAATGAAAACCCTTCAAGAAACCACTAGTATGATTGAGCACTGTATCTCCTAAAATAACGTCTTCTCCCCATTTGGAA
Source organism: Ornithorhynchus anatinus (assembly GCF_004115215.2). NCBI lineage: Eukaryota > Metazoa > Chordata > Mammalia > Monotremata > Ornithorhynchidae > Ornithorhynchus > Ornithorhynchus anatinus. The sequence continues at coordinate 12,490,644 of NC_041736.1, read as the reverse complement.
AGGTATTAATTCTTTCAGGGACCTCAAAAAGACTTCCTTCAGAGCCTGAAAACATTCACACATATCCAGAACTGAGTCATTTTAATCCTCTCTCACCTATATTTATCAATTAGATAAGCCCCACAATCCTGTTCCAGGTGTACTAAAGAGTCAGTCTACTTGGTTTACTTAAGGATTAATTTTTTTCTAATTAACTATGTACTCTTAGGCAGTGTTTACTCACCAGGGATTATGAACCAGGAGGCAAAAGACGTCTTTACTGCGATGCCAAAAGGCTTTAAATAGTTTCTACCTAGATCTCAATTGGCTGGATTCTTCCTTTCAGAATGTTTTGGCACCCGACAAGATTTAAAATCTACTGGCAGCGGCTGGTTGTGGGAACATTCCCTGTTGAAGAAGAAACTGAGTTCAAAAGGAACTAACGGGGAAGTCGGAAACTTAAGACTGTGGCATCTGGGAACTACATTTTTCAAAAGCCCAAGATATTCCTCTCCCAGAGAAGGTGAGAGGAAGACTCAGTCAGGAAACCAGGCAGATGTTTTTAAATTCAGGAGAGGCTTTACTCCTTCCCATTTACCAGCATAATCATTCTCTACCAGCCATTTTTAAGGGTTTTTTTTTCCAGTTTACTCTTTATGGAAAAGCCATATAAGGAACCAGGAGTAATGATCACTCTAGTCATTATGGTATTCGTTAAGTATTTACTATGTGCCAAGTTCTATTCTAAGCACTAGGATAGATAATGATAATAATGATGGTATTTGTTAAGCGCTTACTATGTGCCAGGCACTGTTCTAAGCATTGAGCACTGTTCTAAAATAATCAGATGATACAAGATAATCAGCTCAGACACAGTCCTTAGCCCATGTGGGACTCATAGTCTAAGTAGGAGGGAGAACAGGTATCAAATCCCCATTTTACAGATGAGGAAACAGGCACAGAGAAGTTAAGTGACTTGACCAAGGTCACAGAGCAGGCAATTACCAAAACCGGTATTGGAACCCAGGTCTCCTGACTCCCAGGCTCATGCTCTTTCCACATGCTTAACCCCAAGAGGGTTGATGGGTTTCTAGGCCTGTGTTCTATGGAAGTTGATGGTAGGTTTTGGGTAGTTTGTATGTTGATGCTTGTCTTTGGATCTGCTTTAGCTTCTCTCTCTTTCTTTCCAGTGGTCTTACAAAAGAAACCTCTGTCTAAAATTGTTGTGGCAATTAATAATTATGAATAGAACTATAACTTTCTCTTGTGTTCTTCCACCATTAACCCTGGAAGAGCAGCTTTCGTTTAATGTCGTATGGATTGTAATTACAACCTTTGGCCCTTGATTCAAGGTACTTTAAAAAGCTCATAGTCCTTGTCCAATATCACTCCATTTTTTCATAACATAGGCCTCTAAATGGTATTTCTGAGTGGTGATTTAGGAGATCTAGCTCAGTGATATTGCTAATTTCCAATATCTTCTGCCTTCAAAACTAAATCTGAACTGGATATATGTATATATGTGGCTCAGTGGAAAGAGCCTGGGTTTGGGAGTCAGAAGTCGTGGGTTCGAATCCCTACTCTGCCACTTGTCAGCTGTGTTATTGTGGGCGTCACTTAACTTCTCTGTGCCTCAGTTACCTCATCTGTAAAATGGGGATTAACTGTGAGCCTCACGTGGGACAACCTGATTACCCTGTATCTACCCCAGCGCTTAGAACAGTGCTCTGCATCTAGTAAGAGCTTAACAAATACCAACATTATTATATATATATATATGTAAAACATTAGTTAAGCATTCGCTACATGCCAGGCACTGAAGGACTGGGGTACATAGAAGATAATCAGGGTGGACATAGTCCATGTCTCACACGGGGCTCACAGTCTTAATCCCCATTTTACAGATGAAGTAACTGAGGCCCAGAGAAGTTAAGTGACTTGCCCAAGATCACACACAGTGGGCAAGTGGCTGAGCTGGGTTTAAACCCAGGTCTTTCTAACTCCCAGACCTGTGTTCTATCTACTAGGCCATGCTGCTTTTCAATACTGAAACAGTAAACTATACTCTAGTGCCCTGCAGAACTTAGCAACATCTAAAGCATTATATCTACTTTTTGAAAGTTGCTTCAGGTTTCAGAGGATTGATTTCAGTGTGGGTTTGGAAAAATAGTTAACAGGGAATCTAAAAGATTTTGTTGTTGTTTTGAATGAGAGAATGAGAGGATGTAGCTAGGTCTAAAATTATGTCTGGAGGTTAGGTATACTTATCCCCAGAAATACAATGGTCAGCACAATTTCGGGTCTTTGTCCTGTTGAAATCTGCTTGATGAGTATTAGATTTCCAGCTAGGAGTTCAACCAGAGAGACTGCCGAAGGGACAAAAGAAAACTCCCTTATAGAAGTCCAAGAGAAGTTCAAGGGGTGGCACAAATACCCAGTTAATAAAAGCACTGAATTTCTAGGCCAGTTCAACATTTTTTTTATTTCAAAATCTCATTACCATGCCCTAAAGATATCCAGTTTTCTCAGGGTACAATTTGATTCTATCATCTGATGATATAAATGCATCTATATAGATAGGCATTCACATGCATTTGTATTTGTATATACACACAGGTACACATACACTTATACACACACACACACACACACGTATTAACCCCAAGGAAAATAATTAGAAAGTGGATGTTTATTATGAGGAAAATCGTGTAACTTTCTTTTTAAATGATTATCATTAAAACCAAGTGGCTTAAACTACAGTTATAAATTTTGGGTTATACATGAAGACAAGTTATGTACATTTTATTCATGGAAATGTACCTTAAAGGTAATATTTACAAAATCAAAAAATTAAAACTATGTCTTGAAATGATCTGGGTCAACCCATATAATCTGTCATTTTTCTTAAACAGGATATTATTAAATAAGTTCCACACAAAGACCAAATGCTCTTCTATGATTTGGACATAAAAATGCTGTTTGATTCGAAGAATTAAGATTTAATCCTCTCATTACTCTTTAATCCTCACCTTCCAAAAATAATGCACTAAACGATAACCATAATCACTGTCAACATTACCGTCATCATCAAAAGCTTTAAGTACTTATATAGGTTCTCTGATAGACATTTTATATTGTACAAGTGCTTCATAGAGTGCTCTGCCTGCTGTAAGCAGTCAGTAAATGCGATTGAATGAATGAATGAGAAATAACAAACAAAAATGAACTGGAAATAGCGACACAAAGAAGGACATGTAAAACAGTACTAGACATTGAACAAAAACAAATGAGAATGTTCTATGTTCCCATTTATTCAAGACAAAAGATAGGTATCTTTTGTAAAGCAATGAGAAAAGAGGAAGTGTGAGAGTAGAATGTTTACCTAGGCTGGGGATAGAGGATTCTATGATAGTGATAATGCAATTTGTAAAATGCTTACTAAATGCTGAGCACTGGGGTAGATACAGTGGTAATCAGGTGGGACAAAGTCCCTGCCCTCGAAGAGCTAACCGTTTATACCTCCCCTCCATTTGAGGAAGGCTTCTAGAAGAAGACTTGACAGGCTGAGAAGGGCAGAATTCACAATTCAGAATTGAGCTGAATTATCATAAAGCGAACAGTGGGTAATGCAATGATCAGATAGAGAATGTCAGGTATGTTCATGCCGACCAGACAAGTCCAATGAAATTCTCCTGTAAAAAATTTCATACGGGCTCAAAACTGTTTGGAATCAATCCAACGACAAGTGCTCACTTAACGTTCGGTGGGTTTGGGCTTGATATGTGGGAGTTACGTTCAAACTACCCCGGGAATGCTCAAGTCACTTTGCCTATCTGAAAGGCTGCAATTTGGCCATTTTCTCCTTCCAGTACAACCTCCCTCAGGGCCCACGGATACCAGGGTAGGTCATGAAGCAACACTCCAAGTAAACTTGCTGTGATTTTGGGGTGGCTGTGCAAGTCTACCAGAATCCTTAGACAGATGTCAATGAGGAAAATTTCAGACCAATTGATCAACACACGAGGATGCTCTCTAGTGTCAATCTACTTCCTAGCCTGTAAGCTCTGTATGGGAAGGGAACAAGTCTGCTAATTCTGTTGTACTCTCCCAAGAACTCGGTACAGTGCTCTGCATGTAGTAAGCACTCACTGAATACAGTTGACTGATTGATGGGGTAGATTTCCATTTAACGTTGGCTGGGACATTCGGTAATAGGGTGCTCAGAACTGGTACTTTAGAAGAGGGATAATTCCAAAATACACAATTGCATTTGTGGATGCTTCCTAGCTATAAAGCTCATATTTCACCAGCAGGAACTAGATTCAACCTCAGCAGTAGTACTTCTGAGAGGTTTAAATTCGTGTTTGTGTTCAGCAGGCAGGTCACTTCCAGCCTTACTTTTTATTGTGTACGGATTGGTTGCTCTGTGTGAGAGAGGAAGTGTGGTTGAGAAAACAGAGAACCTTCGGGACTATGGTATCCTCCCCGGACACCAGACACCTTTAGCAGCATTTAAAATTATTCATTTTTCCTGGTGCTACCGTGGGCCTTCTCCCTCCCTCTCCCACATTTCCAGAGTTAGTGCCATAAAGGTGGCAAATGTTGTAAAGAAAAAGCCAAAGTGTTGTAAAATTGAAACAGTGTGAAAATAGTGCTATTTGTTTCAATTGAAAAGGAAGTGGAAGGCCTACTAGAGAATATGTTTTAATTAATTGGCAATGTATTTTTAAAATTCTGTATTAGTACCAGCTGAGAATTGATGAACAGAGGAAATATGGCATATACATCTATCTTTTCTGTGCATTTGATAGTGCTGCTCTCTGTATGGTGGTGTGCTGAAAAGACCAGGCATCTTTCTCTGTGTCTGTCCATTGTTTGGTCTGAAGCGTTTGGACCAGTCACCAAAGGCGACTTCATTTTCTCTGTCTCCCTGACTGTCCAGCACCTGTGTTCACTATATACAGTTCTCCTAATAAGTCTGTCAGCCACAGCTATTTTGCAATATTGCTTCAAGCTGTGCTAATATGACTTCAGAAATAAGCTTTTAAACTGAGAGAATATATATATCTCTAATTTTTAGAGGACAGTTAACTCTACTGACAACTTTGAGAATCTCACTGAGAAGTACTCTGTATATCAACAAGACCTCTTTACGCACACAAGCCAGAAAGGGTGTGAAATTCCATTAAGTAAGAGTTAAGCCCCACCGCTGTGGGGATGAAGCATCTTATTCCTTTATCGGAACACACAAACCTACACAAACAATTCCTTCAGTCCTGCAGCAGTTTTCAGGAAGCCACAACTCTATGATCCTGGAACTTCAACTACTGATAAGAAGTTGCTTGAAGGAGGTGGCTTATTCACTCAGCCCCTTCCCCATTGCCAGTCTGCCCTGGATGTTGTCCTCAAGCTCATCACCTCCACCTGTCTCCCCTTCCGGTGGGGTGTACCCAACAGCGAGCTCTGACCGTGAGGTTCAGTTTGCTGCTGAGTAACTCATCACACATCCTGCACTGATTTGACTCCAGTAACCCCTCAGGCAGCCCTGACTGCGCGTCTGTCAGGAGGGTCTTCGCTGGCTTTTATAAGGAAGGCAGGAAGGTGCAGATCTCTTTACTCCATGGTGATCTCAGGGGGAGTTTCTTCCATGGTTTGGGGTGTTTTCCTCAGTGGGATCTATGACTCGTGATTCAAAGACCCCCTGTTTTCAGAAAGGGAGGATTGGCAGAGACTGATCCTCTTTTGCTTACTGAAACCTTTGAAAGGCTCTGGTAGGCTGGTTTTTCTGAGCTTCCAGATCAAATGCAGGGCACAGATGTACCTGTGGTTTACTAGCTCCAAATGTGTTTACTGCTGTAAAATCCTCCCCATTAATCTCTTCCTGCAGGTTGTGATGCATTATCTAACTCCTTTATTCTGAAGCTTGGTGTATGCAAATTTATTTCAGCATATTTGAAGGGAGGTGCTTTGAGGTTGAACAGCTAAGGAGGCAGGTTCTATGCCTGTCCAGGTAGCTGGGACTGGGAAGGGCAAAAGTGGGTTTATATCACCTTTGCCTGAAATTACCCCGTAAGGCCAAACTGACATTTTTTTTTTTCTGAATGTGCAAGTTCAAAGACCTTTTGGGGGGAAGCGATGTGGAGTAGGGGAACTAAATAGGAAAATTCAAAAACATGTTTGGGGAAGCCAATACAGCCATGGCCTGGGAGTCAGAAGACCTGGGTTCTAATCCCCACTCTGCCACTTGCTTGCTGTATGACCTTGAGCTAGTTACTTCACATCTCCATACCCCAGTTTTCCCAACAATGGGGATTCAATATCTGTCCTCCCTCGTACTTAGACTGTAAGCCCCATGGGGGACAGGGACTCTGTCCAACCTGTTTATCATGTTCCTACCCCAGTGCCTAGAACAGTGCTTGACTCACAGTAAGTGCTTAAGTGCTTAATAGATACCATAATTATTATTATTCGTTCTTCCTCTTCCTATTATGCAGGTGAAGAAACTGACTTATAGGAATAAAATGACTCACACAAAGTCAATCCCTTATTCTGTGGGGTCTCAGAAGAGAATTTGAAATGCAAAACTGTCAAAGCCTTCTCCATTCACTTGACCATGCTTCCTGCCACCCTCCCCCCCACCCCTGCCCCCACCACACAGAGCATCTAAAGCAACAGCTTGCAACCAATTGACACTCAATAAAAAGCAAGGCTGAAAATGACCTGACTGCTGCACCCAAATATGAACTTAAAGCTCTCAGAAGCACTATTTTCAGGGTTGAGTCCAATTCTTGCTGGTGAAATATGTGCTTTGTAGCCTATAAGCTGTGTAGATTCACGGTCTCATTTTGGCCTCAAAGTATTATGGTCTTGGGTTACTGCCCCCTCTGCTGCCTTATTACTGTTGTTCCCTCAGATCTTAATAATTTCTTCAAGAATCATATTTAACCGGGGTTAGAGAACTAGAGAGTTCCAGTGAGCCTTTTATCTTTCAGGCCCCAAATCTACTCTGCCCATTATAGACTCTTGATGAAGTTCGGGGATACACGGTCACTGGGTTGGGATTTAAGGGAAGCTGAAACCAAACGTCGGCGTCCCTTTAACTCATCTGGATTCCCGGGCCATTTGTTTGATCTATTTGCTGCTGGCTATTTATGCAGCTTTCAGTTTGAGAAACGATACCAGGTTGGGGGTAGAAGCTGTTCAACTCCCCGCACCGTTTCTTCCCAGGGTGTACGTCCCCCGTTCCTGTAGGAGATTAAAGAGTTTCCTGAAACCCACCCCTTTATGACCATCCTTCTCTGTGGGGGAACATGGGGTCAATTGGATGCCATCACTGAAACTGCTGATGTCAATATTCAGTTGGGACCGTGCTGCTTAAAAATAGTAATAGTCATTAGGGTATTTGTTAAGTCCTTCTAGGTACCGGGCACTGTGTTAAGGGCTGGGGTGGATACAAGCAAATTGGGTTGGGCACAATCCTTGTCCCACATAGGGTTCACAGTCTCAATCACCATTTTACAGATGAGGTAACTATGACACAGAGAAGTGAAGTGACTTGCCCAAGGTCACACAGCAGACACGTGGTGGAGCCGGGATTAGAAGCCATGACCTTCTGACTCCCAGGCCCACTATCCGCTACACTTGCTGCTTCTCTGCTTGATTTGAGACACCTCCAGTACTGTAAAGGAGTGGAATAGCGGAAAGAATTTGGGTTGGAGAAGTAGCAAGTTTGCCTCACAGGGTGCTGTACACCACCAGCTCATTTTAGAGTGGGCTGCTACAGTGTTCCGGGTGAACGTCTTTGTGGATGGGGATGTCAGGAAGCCTCAGAGAGGGGAGTTGGATCTTGGTTGAATTCAACCCAGGTGTGTTTCCCTGGCCTCATCCCAGCTTTCCGTGACCAAAGCTAAACCATCGGGTGGAACTGGAGTTCTGGACATCCTTGGTGCTGAGCCCGGAGCCCCAGCCTCCCTGACCCAGTCAGTCAACCGGTGGCATTTCCTGAGTGCTGATGCTGTGTGGAGCGCTGTTACAAAGTGCTTGGCAGCGTACGATAGAGTGAATAGACCCAAACGCTGCCTCAGTAATGCCCCTGCTACCAGGGCTTCTCTGAGAAAGATTTCAAGTGGTGTTCTTTTCTCCCACACAGTGTCTTTGACAACTCAGTAGTTAAAAACTCCTGTGGCTTATGTTCATATTTATTAAAATAGCATTGTGCTTAATCTTTTAGGGTGACTGTGGAGCAGTGCTGTAAATACCCAAGACCAAAAGGACTCAGAATCTCCAAAGACAGTAAACTTCAACATTCACATGGCAGGTGTAAGTGACAATACAGCTTTATCTTTTATCTCTCAATGGTGCCACGCTGATTTAGCTATAAGAAAGACTGTGGAAGGGTAGGGAGCCAGGTCTTTCCAGCTGCGTGCTTGTAACTCAGATATTTACAGCTGAAATTACTAATCCTTTTGGCTACCCTTTGCTTTAACAAAAACAATATACACTGCGGTAACACTAGGTCTCATTGCTGGGGATGGGTCACCTATTTATTCTTTGAACCATCAAGCTTCATTTAAGCTGCTCTAAAGTTAGCTCAGGACCTCGTTACCCCCACTGTCTTCTCTCATCTCATGTTCACAAAGTAGGTTTCTAAAATCTGTGTCGGCAAATGGCTGCTCTAAGCCTAAAATGCATCTCTCAATCAGCGGTACTGATATCATTTAAAGAAAATTTAAAAGACCATGATCCACTATCACCCCTCTCAACTAGAGAACGTTACCGATTCAGGATGTTGCAAAATCAGCCAGCCTGAAGGGCACCGTAGCATTTTAATATGCACTTGAGCCTATCTTTGAGCAAATAGTACATTAGTGTTGGCACCCAATTCAGTCTGAAACATACCAAACTGCAGCTTATGCCCTCCAACTCTTCCTGAAAGTTGAATCTACTTTGCTGCCAGTAACTTCTCTTGCTACTAATTATCGAAGAGTTATGAAGAACCTCAAACTATTAAACACACAAAAAGTGCGATGAAATCATCCCAGTTGTAAGAGCTTATTTATGAAGGTGTCTTTATGGGGTTAGTTTAAAACATTCTCCCTGAACAGGTTTTTTTTTCTTTAAGCAGACAAGTTTGCATTTGCTGCTCATTATGAACTGAAGGTTCACAGCCAGGCTGGGTATAAACTGACTGTGAAGGACAAACCCTAACATTCATCTGTACATCTGTACCATGCTGACTACTGCATGTTGTAGAAGGATTCTCTGTAGATTCACCAATCTGAAGAAATAATGAGCTTAAAGCAGGGGAACCTCTGAAAACAGTTGGCAGTGAGATAATGATGGATATGCTACAAATTCCAGAGATATTCTCAGAGAAGGTGAGTGATGCATATAATGAAAGGAAGGCTAAAGTCATCACCTTCCTTTTAGGATAAACATGTAAAATGCATTGTGGTGTGATAGTGGTGACTCTGGTGGCATAATAAATGGAAGCTCATAAAAGAAAGGGTTTTTTTTTATTTTTTTATTAATGACTGAAGAAGCTGAATAGGAAGAAATGTGAGTTGGTGATTCTAGCAGGAAACCGGGAGTTGGAATTTTGGCATTTCCGTGCCTGTTTTTCCTCTACGTTCATGTGATATTGGCCTGACCACTTAATTACCCTGAGCCTCGGTTCATTCTGAGTGTGGTAGAGCAATAAAAAGCCAATTATGATTTGGCTTATTAAACTGCCTGTACCTTTGCAGTGAGCCTAGATGTTGACCCAGATGCCACCCAGTTTGTGAAGAAGAAATGAATAGCTGCCAATACAGGGATTTAATGATCAAAACCAGAAAGAACCGAATAATGTTTATTCCTTACTGATGCTTTGGCACATTTCCCAGGCCTCCTTCTGACTCTTCCTATTGAGGTATTAAAGTAGAGACATGCTAACAAATTAACCGACCTATAGTATTCATCCCATTTCTTTATAGCCTGAATTTTTGCTGGTATGGAGTTTAAAGTTGCATGCAAAATGGAATCCCCAAAGAAAGACCACTAGTTACAGCGCTATTCTGCTGAGACAATTCTGGAACAGTAGGTGGAAAATGTTTGTAGCAGCATCAAGAAGAGAAGCAGCGTGGCATAGTGGAAAGAGCCGAAAGAGCCCGGCCTTGGGAGTCAGAGGTCATGGGTTCTAATGCCGACTCCGCCACTTGTCTGCTGTGTGACTTTGAGCAAATCACTTGACTTCTGTGTGCCTCAGTTCCCCCATCTGCAAAATGGGGATGAAGACTGTGAGCCTCACATGGGACAACCTGATGACCTTGGATCTACCACAGTGTTCAGAACAGTGCTCGGCACAGAGTAAGCGCTTAACAAATGCATCATTATTATTAAGGAAGTACGTGGTCATGTGATGGCCACCACGGCATCTATCCACCAATTAGAAGCTTGATCATGCAACCTCCTTCAGAAATTACAATGGGAGCTTTTTAAAATAAGACGGGATAAGCAAAATAGTCCCCAGCAAAAAAAATACCCCAGAAACGAAACTTGTCTCAATCTCCAATCCTGAAGGAATATGAACTATCTATTGATAGTTATTAAGCACATAGATTTTCTGGCACAAAGTGAGTGCAAAATACAATCCTATCAGTGTGCAGTGGTCTCATTGACTATTTAATCTAGTTAGATGAAATGTCTTCACTGCTCACTAATTCATCATCATTATCAATGAATGCTATTTATTGAGTGCCTACTGACTGGAATTGCAGTTGGAAGGGATTGGGTGAATTTCAGTCAGCAGAGCCTCTTTTGAGTAGGAAATTGTGTGTGTGTGTGTGTGTGTGTGTGTATTTAAGTGTAATGATGAACCCTTGGAATGGTCATCAAATTCAGTGGTTTAAAGTACATTTTTCATATAAAAGATGTCAGAAAGTCAGGCTTTCCTCTTCCTGCCAAAAGAATGTAACTCTCACAAACATTTATCAGATTGTCCCCCATGGTGTGATGCTCTTCACAATATTGCCTTGGGCAGTGAGACAGAATGAGGCAACGAAGAATTGCTTGACCTTTGGACATGTCAGGGAGGCTTGGGGCATGAAAGGATGGGGTAGTGAGGGATTTTCAAGACAGACCACCACTTCATCTGCTTCCAATCACCCCTCTGTTTCTCCCTCAAATTTCTCCTACTGCCTAGAGACGTTTCACTTATCCTCTATCACTTTCTGCCCCTGATATGGGTGGGATTGAAGGGGTAGGATCAATTTTTTTCTCTACTGCCTGCGCATGCAAACATGGAATTTTACATTGGCCATAAATTAGTTGTGTGACAGTTCTGTCATAGAAATGGGTCATCCTTTGTGATAGGATCAACTCTTTGGAGGCCTCCCATCTCCAGGAGGATTCAGATAGACTCGGAAGATCACTTGGACTAGTTCAGGCTTCTTGGGAAAGAGAGAGAAGAGGAGTTGAGGCAACAGCCCAGATGCCCTAAGAATTCTGCTGATCTGAAAGCCCAGCCCAGATTGAACCAAAGGGAATGGCTTTGGAAATCTCTCAAAGATCCCAGTTGCCTCAGGTTCAGCTACCTGGTTAAAGTCTGCACTGGGCTGCATTTTTCCAACAATTGAAGTAATTGAAGCTGGAGGGTAGTCTTGGTGGTGAATGGGTCTCTAGGTGGGTGGCCATTTGTCTGTTTTTCAGTTGGCCTGCCCCCTAGACCGACTACTTATAATACGGCAGCAGCTGACTTCATGCCTGTATTTTTATTTTTAAATGACCAGTTTCCCTATGTCTCAGCTTCTGTTTTCCAATCCTGTGGGTAATGGGTATAGTGTATATATAGGAATCAATCAAGCAATCAATCAATGGTATTTCTTGAGCACTTACTCTTTGCAGAGCACTGTACTAAGCGCTTTGAAGAGTACAGTGCAACCTGGGAGGGGAACACTCTGGAACAATGAGGTGGCTCAGGGTTCACCCAGCAACACGCTTGGCATCGTATTACTTCTGCAAACTTCCACAAAAATCTTTTTCACATGTGATGAGGTGATTCCCTGGCTTATATAATGTAAGAAAAGTTTTGGGATTGGCAAAGGAGTCCCCAGCATTCTTCAGTGCCATTAGTGATCACCCTAGTCTCCAGAAGATATCCAGTATTTTGATTCTAAGCTCCTCAAGGGCACATTCTGGGTCATTTGCTTTTATTTTACTCTCAAGTGCTTAGTATAGTGCTCTATACATAATAGACACCCAAATAATATCAAATGCCTATTCTACCCTCTATGTGGTCTGAATTAAAAGTAGAGAAGAACCAGAAAGAGGTTAAAGTTTAAGAAGTCCTAAAAAAAATGTGGAACCAAGACCTGAAAAGCACTAAGTGGAGAGAAGCAGGAGCAAATTTTATCACTGAAATAATTTCTGTCAGCACAAGATTGGGAGTCAGGAGACCTGTGTTCTAATCTTGTATCCTCCACTTGCCTGCTCTGTTACCTTGCACAAATCACCTCAGTTTCCTCATCTTTCAAATGGGACTTAAGTAAGTATCTGTTCTCCTTTGTCCTTAGACAGTGAGTCCCCATATGTGACAGGGACCGGGTCTAATATGATAGTATTGTATCCACCACAGCACTTAATACAAGGCCTGGTACATAGTAAGCACTTAACAAGATACCACAATTATTATCATTATGCAATTTAGAGAATTGTCTAAATTGTCTGCTCAATGGAGTAGACATACCAAATCTTGGAAGGGTGTTGTGGCGGTGCAACTCCATTAATACCCAAGGCTGAATTAATTAGTAGTTGAAGGAACTTGAGGCGTGCCTATGCATAAGTCTCAAAACCAAATTGTCAAATCTTAAAAATGCATTGGTGTCAGGCAGGAAAAAGGAAACCTGGGTGCCTCAACTCCCCAAGTTTGCATGTTTCCTCAGTGTTTTCCTCCTCTGGCACAACCAGTGTAAGACTATCATCAGCAATTTTTTGAGTTATGGGCACAGCAGTGGTACTAAGTACATGGGAATGTCCACCAGCTGTAAAAGATGTGGTCCCTGACCTAAAGGGAGCATATCACAATGTATTTGTTAAACATTTTACGATGTGCCAAATGCTGTACTAAGCACTGGTGTAAATACAAGATAATCAGGTTGGACACAGTCCCTTTCCCGTTCGGGGCTCACAGTCTAGTGAGGAGAGAGAACAAGAATTTAATACCCAGTTTATGGTTAAGAACCCTGAGGTTTGGAGAAATTAAAGAACCCTGAGGTTTGGAGAAATTAAGTGACTTACTCAAGGTCCTATAGCAGGCAAGTGGCAGGGCTAGAATTAGAAACCAGGGAGTTCCAGGACCCTGCACTGCCCACTAGACCCCACAGCTAATAATAATAAAGATGGTATTTGTTAAGCGTTTACTATGTGTCAAGCACTTTTCTTAGCACTGGGGTAGATACAAGCTATTCAGGTTGGATTACAGTCCCTGTCCCACTTGGGGCTCACAGTCATAATCCCTCTTTTATAGATGAGGGAACTGAGGCACATAGAAGAGAAATGATATAGCCGAGGTCACACAGTAGACAAATGGCAGGGTCGGGATTAGAACCCAGATCCTTCTGACTCCCAGGCCCATGCTCTATCCACTAGACCACTCTGCTTCTAGCTCAGTTCAGTTCTGTCCTCAGCTCAGTCCTTGTCTATTCCCCTGGGCCCTCTCCCTGTAATTATTGAGAATGGGTATTATTTTCATACATGAAAACAAAATGAAAATAGATAAAAGAATAACTCGGTCCGTTGTTTAGCACTTCACAAAAGATCTGAAGCCCGACCTCCCCTTGGCCAGAGTCTAGTAGAAACAAATTGCCCTTTTTATTGCTTCCCTAAAACCCTCCGCTTGGGCCGGTTCATTTATTGACTTTTTCATCCCGGGCCCAAATTCTTGTTTATGTGGGAGGTAAAGGTCCACAGCGTACTAATTGTAAAAGGAAAAGTGCCAATTTGACGGAATTCCAGAGCCACAGGAAACCCACGGTGACTACGACAGGCTTTTAAAATGAACTCTTGAAATGACTTTTACAAAAGCTTTTAGACGCTCCTCAGTGAGGCCATACCTTTCTGCAGTGAGGATGTTTATCTAAGGGGGAGGAGGAAAGGACCGCCCTGGTTTAGAGTTTCAGAAAAGACTGGGAAGCATCAGGCTGCCGGGTGTTTGCCAGAGAACATCATCGCACGAGACACGAGCTGGCTGGTGGGGCTCCTTTTCAATTAGAAAAAAACAAAACAAAACAGGGTTCAGAAGGGTCCCTCTTTTGAGGAAATAAGGAAACTCCCGTTTTCCCTCAGTTGGGTCCAAGTGAGGAAGAGTTAAAATACATGAGCAATTTTAAGAGGCCACCACGTGACTAGCAATCAGTGCTAATAGGATTCTTTTCCTCTTACAAGAGTCACCGAAAGCCCTCAATCCATGCCCAGCACATTCGGAGGGACTGTGCGTTCCCCGTGAAGGTTCATTATCATTCGTGGGTTATCCCAAGCCAAGTGAATCAGGAAAGCAAATGAATTAGGGAGAATTAAGGAGCCTCTGTGGTCTGAACCCTCTCCGAATCTCGGCGAAGATGAAAGGTAGACGTGGCCGTCTTCTGTCCCAGGGTCCTTAGAACCGGAGCCCGGGTGCCTAGCTGCTTCCTCCAGAGCCTCGCAGGAGCGTAGAGGCAGTTAATGTTGCCTATCGTCTCCTGACCGTGGGTTCAGCCATGTGGGAAAAGTTTTACGAGGCTGCAAAAAACCAAACCCCTTTTCACTCACAATTAATTACAGCAGAGTTGCTATAGCACCTCGCTGTCAATGGGGCCCTGGCTTGGCACGATTCCTCCCCTTCCCAGCCACTCACTAGTAATCAAAGAACCTGGGGTAATGTCTTCGTATATAAGGGCATCAACGGAAGAGCTGCAAGGACGGAGCCATCCCCTAACTGAACTGCTGACCGTTTGGTTTCAGTGGAAGTAATGGCTGCCACCGCAAAAGAAGACTGCAGAGGATGGAAATCTCTAGGGAACTTTGGGTTTTAAAAATTCCTTCTCACCGTGGTGGTGGTGGTGGTGGTGAAGCAGTGAGATTCCTAGAGCATCTGTGAGAGAGATTTAAACAAAAGCATGCACTAAAGGTTTTGGAGTAGCAGTTTGTTTTCATTAAATACTTGTTACTGCTAATTATATTTGATCACTATAAAGAATACAGTTTAATTAAAGAAGCACGGTGGTTAGAAAAATATTTGATTTCTAAAGGAGAACATTTATCTTTGCATTAGTAAGTCATGGAAAAAGTAATCATGCCTGTGGTTTTGTTTTTTTTTAATCCCCCTACATTATTGGTTTTTAGGAAAAGAGGGTTTTAATCCATTCAGAAAAATATCTTCCCATTTTGGATGCTAGAATTATCCTAAATTACTAATTTCATGTCATGCTGTTTGCACGTGGGCTCCGATTTGTTTAACCTAAGTAATTATATCTAAACCGAAGCAACATTTGGCAAATGACATTAAACAACATATTTTAATACCGATCAGCATGAACATAACTCCTTTCTCTTTGGGGATGACTTTAGCATTAACCATTTCAGTGTCTGTTGAGACATGAATTGTGACACTCCACGTTTACCCTAATCAGCATATGGCTTTCATTTTATTTTTGTAAGGTAGTATTCTAGGACTGTGGTCTGGAGGTGATTAATGGGAAATGAAGCCAGATAACTATCCACGCAACCAGAGCCCAGTATTCACGTTGGTGTGTCACTGTAAATAATTGTTCTTCTGAGCATTCACTCCAGAGAACTTTCTACATCTCTTTTAATCTATCCTCCTCACATCACGACTCACTGCTATGGGCTCTGTGAGCTCAGTGGGCATGGCTGTATCTCATGTATAAATATTATGATTTTAAGAAAGAAGACAATTTAAATGTTGCAGTTAAACTAAGCTGTGATCGGAGATTCAGGCCTTATACAATAACAACTCCTCCTGAGCAGGTTTGACTATTAGGATTTGGTTCTTTTCACTGTTTCTGATAGTTAACTGTTTCCTAATATCTTTGCATCACAATTCAAGGTCATTTGCCCATCAAACTGTATATTTTTTTAAACCTATGGTTTTTGAAAATTTTAAAAAATATTTTCTTTAGCAAAGAGTTTCCGCCTTCAAGCTATTTTAAGGCTAACATCATCCTTTTAAATCTCACTAAGAATTTGAATGTTCATCTGTAGGGACAATTGTAAATTTTTTTTTTTTAACCTTCACTGTTCTACCACATGGCAGAGCTGAAACTATAACTACATGCATTATTTGGGTCGAATGTTAATGTGCTCAATTTATTTAATGGATATTTCCAAGGCTTTGTGCCCATTCTTCAATGCATTTTTATATTTAAATAGTTTGTGTCTTGTAGCCAGCATAGAAAAATATCTGAATTATTCCACAAAACCTGAAGTTTCCAAATACTGTAAGCAGAGGAGTGATGAAGAAATAAAATGATCTATGTATGCCCTTATATAGCATTCTGTTTTAAGTATCCTCATTTTCATATAAGCATGCTTCTGGGTAAGGAAAATATTTCTCTCCGGGCTCCCCCCGCCCGCCCCCCGAACAACTGAAATAATCTGGATTCTCTAATGCTATTTTTTCCTCTGCATTTCTGTAGAAGGAAAATCTATTTCTAGCCTAGCTTTTTGTAAGCTTTACTGATGATATATGAAGAAGTGTGTGTCCATAAATGCAAAAATCTGTAAGTAATTTTCTTCTGAAATCAGTCCTGACCAGTTGTTTCTGAATAACACAGGAAGTAAATTAGAGCTGTTTAGCAGGCATGGACTACTAACACTGAGGCGTGCTAGGCAGGCCCGTCAGAGCAGGGACCCAGCCTCAGTAAAATGCCATATTATCTTAAGAAGGGCGAATCTGCAGCTGCTTGCATCAGGAGCAACGGCAAGCAAGCATTACTGCAGCAGCAGTCGCAGAGGCCCCTGCCCTGGTGCCGGTCACAGATGACCAGTGTGATCCCAGAGGCCCTCTGGAGTTTCTGCATTCTCGTTTCATCTGCTGTAAAATATCTGTCACTCACATCCCGTACTGAGCCAAGTGACAGCTGCCAGTCTGGAGAACAAGGACAAATTAATGTTCCCCCACCAATCCTATCTCAGGAGTGAGGGCAGACCAAGAGAGGGAACAATCAGCAGATAAGGGTGCATTGTTAAACTCTGCAGTCTCTGCCTGTGGGTTTCTTTCAAGCCGGCTAATATGCAACAGCTGGTGTCATTTCACATGTGCTTTGGTGCTCTGCCATTCTTCCCAATGAACTCTTTTAAACATTGTTGGCAAAATGCTGGAAAAACGTATTTTCAAGAAGTCAGGTGACTATTCTGCATTCAAAATGATGTGACTTTTGGGAAAGAAATGTGGACTGATGAGGCGCTTCAGGAACAACCCAGAATCACAACTTCCTTGGTATCTGGGAATGCCCAGAGTCCAGAAGCATCAAAAAACCGAGTTGTAGATCCAAAGTTTTGTGTGCATGTGTGGGTGGGATGTCTGTCATCATGTCATGTCTTGTTATGCGGTATTCCCTCCGTCAGCGATGAAATGCAACATGACAGGATGTAATGCAATGTAACGTATCAAAAAAATGTAAATAATACACTTTTGGGGATTAGAAATATGCTGTCAATTCCGATAGCAAGGATCTGAACAGAATTTACTGAGGCGGGATGGACACTCAATGAAGGTCCAACACAGTTCACTGACTCTCCCAATTCCTCTGGGGCAGTTTGGCCCATATGCTATATAAACGAATTACACTGTGAACTAAAATTTGTGTGCTAGACACCTCTGGGGACAACCGTGTTTGTTATTTTCCAAATGCTCAGTGTGTTGGTTTGGAAACCTCAGTTTGCCCCCATTTGACTCCCTGGAAACTTACCCCCCGAATGTTTGTTTTCAATTTTTCACGTGTTTTGCATGCTAAAAGTGTCTTTGCAAGCGTGCACTTAGTGACAAAATCACTTATCCAAACTAAGATGACCCGGCCCCCTCTTTGATCAGTTTAAAAGATAAGATTATGCATTTTATTTCTGATATTTCTCAAAGTGAATATATTTTACCACTCTGAGCATTTATGAGAGAAAGAGCTCACTGATTCTAAACTGCAGCAGAAAGAGTAGGCCACCTCCCTGACAAACTAAACACGGTGCAGACATGATTGATTTTTTTTTCTTAGTGATTCAATTTTAACATAGCTTTTAAAAACAGAAGAGGGCAAAAGAAGTCCCTACTGTCTTAAAAGTAAGCAGGCAGAATCTTGTCTGAGAATGAAACGTTTTAGTTGCTGTCATAGCAATGACTTTTAATTGTCCTAATAAACAAGCTTTTAAAAAGCTTCTAAAATGTTCTCTAATAACACACTTTGGTCTTTAGCCATAGAAATGCAGAAATAATTAGAAGTGGCATTGTGTATACTGCCTTCTGGACTGGGCTGAAGGTGAAGGAGAAAGTCTA
The DNA here is from genome assembly GCF_004115215.2 of Ornithorhynchus anatinus. Lineage (NCBI taxonomy): Eukaryota > Metazoa > Chordata > Mammalia > Monotremata > Ornithorhynchidae > Ornithorhynchus > Ornithorhynchus anatinus. The sequence continues at coordinate 12,472,145 of NC_041736.1, read as the reverse complement.
ATGCTATCCTTGTCAGCTGCAAGGGTAATTACTGCTGGCTGAAATTACTCAACATTTGTTTATAAGCTCCCCAGAGCATGCTGTAAATAGATTGTCTGTTATAGTCCAATCACATTAAAACGCTGCTCCTTGCAAACTGCTACCTCCTGTTTTCTGTAAGCGAGACGGTGAGAGCCTGCTGCTCACTTACTGGGCCCTGAGCACTGAAGAGTTATGCTTAATGTGATTGTTTTCATTAGGTTCTTTTCTGGCCAATATCACCTTTTGAGTTTGCAGCCGCCGAATGCTAGCGAGCTGCATCGCTTTCACCCGGCTGGTTGCCTGTGTTTTCTTTAGTGAGGAGGAATCGGGGGATATTTGGTGGATGCCTTCATCACTGGGTGATGCAAGCAACAAGTTGGCCAGAAATTCAAGACCTGCAAAAACAGGGTATCTTCCTCCCTCCCCCTGCCGAACACCCATTCATTCATTCAGTAGCATTTATTGAGCGCTTACTGTGTGCAGAGCACTGTAGTAGGCGCTTGGAGTGTACAATTCGGCAACAGATAGAGACAATCCCTGTCCACTGACGGGCTTACAGTCTAACTGGGGGAGACAGACAGATAAAAACAATAGCAATAAACAGAATCAAGGGGATGCCCATCTCATTAACCCATGCTCCCCTGGGGCTGGTTATTTCACAGTCGACTTTCAGATGGCTCAGAGCGGGATCTTGCTGCCTATCTCAAACTTCTTCTTTTCACTAACCTTCCAATTTAGAGGGTGAGGAAGGTGTTCCATCCAAAAGAGGGAGGTAAAGGATTTGGGCGTACTGCAGTCAGCTGGGTGACCTGTCCAGGGTGGACTGGGACTTGGATAGTGACCCAGCCATAAAATGTTTATTGGTTGGCTGTGAGCACAGTTTATTACGTGTCACTTCAGCCCTCAAAGACAGGAACTGGCTTGATAGGAAAGGGACGTTGTTGTCTTCCTCAAGTAGTGGAGAGGATGAGATTTAGAGAAACAGCGTTCTCCACTCAACCAGACATCATCGTAGGTGATAGCTGCGTAATCTGTGAATTCTGTCTGCTCTTTCATTGTCGCTTGGGCTCCCTGAGGAAGGAAAGCTAAATATCCCTTAGGGCTGTTTCAGCAGGGTCTGTTCATATGAATTGCAGATTTTGCTCAGATCAGTACGGCACTCAATACTCCCAATATTCTGCCCAGCAAACTGAGGGAAGAGATTAGGGAATGAGCAGAGGGAAATTAGTTGAAAAAGCTAGGGTTTTCATTCTGGCTCTGCCATTTGCCTGCTGTGTGACCTTGGACAAGTCGCTTAACTTCTCTGTGCCACATTTCCTCATCTTTAGAATGCAGATTAAATACCTGTTCACTTTCCCCCTTAGAACACCAGCCCCAGGGGAGTCACAGACTGTGCCCAACCTGATTACCTTGTACCAAATCCAGTGCTTAGTACAGTGCTTGGCACGTAGTCAATGTTAAATACCACAAATGCCATAATTATTATTTGAAAGTAGAAATGTTTTTAAAGGAAACAAAGAATTGTAGTGGAGAGGGGGGAAAAGGGAGAGATCTAACTTGGCTTCTTCCTAGGCTGCTGTGAGTCCATTCCTACCTTTCCTTCCCAAGGTTCCAACCCTCAGTGAAAAATCTAGCTCCTTTAATTTAGGATTCCCATATTTCTCCCGGCCAGGAACACTGACACTGGAACATCTGAGAAAGATGTTAGTGCAAAAAATCACACTTTAAAGTCCTCTTTTTGGTAGCTCTGGTCTCGCAATGGTTTTCCAGCATTGTTGGGACAGTGAAGTATAAAACCGCAGGGTTCAAATTTCTGGATCTGTCATTGGTATTACTTTAAATATTATGGTTTTGCCAATTTTGTGTCTCCAACTAATATCAGACTAGCAGCCAGCACCGGGATTCAAATAGTACACTTGTCTCCAGATGGATTTTCTCCGTTGAATCTCCGGGCAGACTTCTAACGCTGTATAGCAATCCTTCAGAGCTGACCCACATTGTTTTAGGATAGAGGGACACGAATTGATTTTAATCTACCTAGCATTTTTATATGTTTCCCCATTACTCACTTTATGCCATTAGAGGGGCAGTGAATCTTTAAAGAGAAACTTCCTACAGCTAAGAGAGACATTAAGGGGGAAAAAATGCTGGGAGCCATAGTGACAGCTACAACGAAGGCTGTATCCTTCGGCTCCCTGGAAACCAGTCAAACACTATCTCATCTTGCAATGGTTGTGTCTGATCCTCTGCTTCAGACATCTTCTTAATAATGGCAACTACAGAGGTGACTCTCTGCAAATAAGGGCATGCAGCAACTGGACATCCATCATCCATCTCCAGAGCAACATTAGACCATCCTAATAGGTTCTCCCGTCTTCATTATGATATTAATTCTCTAAATTTCCGAAGTGATTTCATTTGTAAAATGACAAAGGCTGGCTGCTCAGGAGACAAACTGTTTTCATCCCCCTCCTGCCTGCTTACAAAGGCTCACTCTCTTTAGTCTTTCGGGGGGCGGGGAAGAAATTTGATAACCGCAGATCTCTTGTGATACACCAGGTTACCTAACAGTTATACCACCTGCCTGACTCTCCAGCCTGAAGCTTTCTAAAGTGGTGGCTGATGAGTGGAACGTGGGTGTTGGTTTGGAGAGAGGGAAAACAGAGGCAGGATAAAAATCTCGCCAAGGAAGCCAAGCAAGATTTGAGGGCAACTGCAGGGTCAGGCAGAAGCTAGGAACCCTCCCATGCTGGTTTGGTAATATTTTAGGTAAAAGGATGATTTTTCTCACTAGGGCATTTCAAAGCTTTTGTTGTGGCTCCGAATTCAGTGACTGTTAACCTCTCGCAACCTGCAAAATAAGATGATTCTTTAACTCATCTCAATACGCCAACCAGTCTGGCCTTAAATCGCTTCACAGACATTAGCATATCCAGGTCATTTCTACAAACGTAAAAACCCTATGTAAAAACTTCTTTAAATTTCCACTCTGAACAATGGTGAGAAGTTAGCGGGTTGTTGCAGGGCCAGGAGTGAAAGTCTCTTGTGAGTGAATTAGAGACTCCAGAGAGAAAGAGGATTGTTTATATGAGTGTCTGCATTTTCACACCAGCAGAATCATTCTTTCGGCTCAGTGCCAAAAGGTCATAGTTACTCCTGCAAATACTTTCATCATCTATAGATTCACTAGTCATATTGGCTTTCAGGGATGAGAAGAAAGAAAATGCTATGAGTCAAATGCTAAATAATCAAGAATTTCCAAAAATATTGAAATCAGAGATTTTGAATGGCATGAGTGTGCATGTTACATAAATACTGGGTGTAAAGAAAATGCAGATTTTAGCTCAGGTCTCTGCTCCCCTTCCACCCCAACATGCAACTTCCATATTGGAACTTCTGTGGGAGCCTATTCCTTCTGCCCTGAATTAAGTCCTGATATCTATCTTAGAGGTATAGGTTTCCAATTAGAGTGTGTATAGACAATGCAATTTAAATTGCAGTGAGTGGGATAAATAGCCCATATATATACTACTGTAAAACATTTCTTTGTCTTGTATGCTAATGAATTCTAGAAACAGGACAGCCACAAGATAGTCACAAGACAGCTCTCTGGCAGAGCAGAACCTTGTCTGAGATTTCAATTTTAATACATATATTATTCAACTCAGGCTGCAACCCTGGTGCCTCTTACTGTGCTTTTCTGGTTTGGTTTGGTCAGATCAGAATTCAAAATACTCACGCTTTGGTTCAATCAAAAATTCTTTAGCCTGAAAATCTCATGTGAATATATATTTTTTCCCTTAGGATTTCACTTCTAGAAGAGGTATAAAAGAGTATAGGGGAAAATATATTTTGAAATGATCCCAAAGTAGGTCAAGTTAAACTTTAACTCAAAAATAGGTGAGAACTGTATGAGTTATTTTTACCCAGACGGGTTTACAAAGAGAAGGCAATGAAATTGAATATGTAAATGGCCAAGATCATCATAGCACTAGAGGCATTTTCCACAGAGGTGGTTCCATTCAGTGTGCACCCTTCCATCCTTTATCCTGAACTCCTCCCCAGAGAGAAGATCCTGGCTGATATCATTGGTATTTTGAGAGTTCTAGAGTAGAGTAGCTTCTGATTGAGACTACTAATTACTTTCTATCAGCTAGTAGTGGTTAAACTTCCAAGAAAAAAGGCTCCCAGAGATGGTATGATTTTTCTCTTCCAATTTCCAGTAGGGATTGAATAAGAAATCAGTGATATTTATTAATCCCTGATTTCTTACTCAAGCCCTACTGGAGACTGAAAGGGATGAATCATATCATCCCTGGGAGCATATGTATATATATATATGTATATATATGTATGTATATGCATATATATTTAGAGAGAGAGAGAGAGATTGAGTACTTACTGTGTGCAGAACACTCTACTCAGGAAAGTACAAAACAGTTGGTAGACATGACCCTTATCCACCAGGAATTTACAATCTAGTGGAAGTTGGATATAAAGGAGGAAACCATTCTCTCTGCATTCTCTGGTTTCTATACTCATGCCAGAGAGGTAGGGGACACTGGGGTGGCTGGTCTTAGTCTCCAGGAACATCCAGACTTGCTGTATAGCTGCAACGACGCAGGAAATGTTTGACAATAAGAGTGCGGCGGCGGTAGCAGTCGAATGCGGTTGGTCAGATCCCAGCTGATCCCATACAGGGCTTCACAGTAAGAGTTTGAATCCGACTAGGAGGTGTGAGGCTGTGTGTGTGTGAGAGAGACAGCCTTATCCTATCCTTAAAAGAGCTCCTATGTGGTCAGTGTGTTTTGAATCTGTGCGCACGATTACTTTGCGTGATCGGAAATTTACCATCATCCTTTTAGAAAGCTCAATTTGCACCACACCCACTAGCTACTTCAGATGTCCATAGATGGAGGAGCTCTATGGGAAAAGAAGGGACGCAGTGAAGATTGTACACAGAGAATCTATGGAAGGAGCTGTTAGGCTCCTCTACTTGGGGTCTTTAACTTAGGTACCCATGCCATCTGCCTTAGGCAATGTGGCTTCATTGTGCCCAGCTGATATGCTCTTTGCATCCCAACAGTTACAGCAGAAGTATAGGAAGCAGTACAAAGACTTCTCTCTGATTTTTGAGGACCATGAAAAGGACCCTATCAACAAACTTGAAGCCTTTCAATTGGTGAGCAAACTTGACTGCGCTGAAAAATTCCCCAAGATCCTTAAGCTTCAAGGCAAAAGCATGGTTATTTGAGATCAAGTTCAAAGTGCTCTGTCTGACCCCCCTCTCCATCACTACTGAAGCAAAACTGGGCTCTGTGGAAAGTAGAGTCCTGTTCAGCTTTGTCTATGCCAATCATAATTGAGGATGTGGAGAGGGATCTGGACATTGAAGGAGCCAACAGGATATTTCAAACCTACATTATGAGCTTATTCAGAAATCTTGGAAACAGGGAACTTCTGTATTCTGGAGATTGCTCGACTTGCATATGATTATCAGTTTCTTTGAAGAGTCATCATCGTGCCATGTCCTGAAAATGAGTAAGCTGCATTTATTGAGCTCCCACTTGGGGCTGGTATATTCTTATTGGGTGCCTCAGAAATATAGAATAATGAAAGGCACTATTCCTGCCATAAGGTACTGACATTTCAACCGCCTTGAGCTTTGAGGAATAGAAGTCATGACCCACCCTACACCCTGGGAGCGGTACAAACGACCAAAGCACATGGAACTTAATACTTTCATACCATTTAGCACCTTAGCGGTTTGCTATCTGACAAGACATGGAGAGGCAAAAAAGTAGAAAACAGAATCGAGAATCTAGAATTCCCATTTTATAGGCAACAGAGGTGAAATGAAGTCGAGTGATTTGCCTGAGGTCACGCAGCAGGCAAGTGGTAGACACAGGATGAAAACCCCGGGCCTCTGACTCCCAGGTCTATGCTCTTTCCACAGGGCCTTGAAGTTTCCCAATAGTTTCGCTGAGCCGGACGAGTGTTGAGAATGGACTACAGTAGGATTGTCAAGCAACCAGAAGGGAACACAGGTGAGCAGGGAGGACAGAATAGACATTTTAAAGACCTGTGGATGATGATGTTTCAAAGACTGTGTTATAACAACGGACTTTTGGATGATTCCAGCAGTGGATAGATCAGTCAGGCAGGTAGCAACCAAGGCAAAGGTTGCTCTCTAAGAAGAAGGTTCATGAAAAATGGGATAGCGAGAGACAGGCTTGGAAACAATGGCAGGGCCTTGCCATTGTGAAGTGCATCAAGGAAACGAGGATCTATCTTTCCGTGCACTAAATGTGGATTGGATTGGCAGTTGTAAGATGGTCTTCCCAGCCTCACTCACACCCTGGGGTAGAATTTCACCATCAGAAGTGTCATCTTTAAAAACACATATGTAAAATAAATGGCAGGGATTTTTAAAATGCAAATGTCTGTTTGTATCTGCACTTTTTCCAGTGACCTAAGTTAGAATCCCCTCAAAAAAGGTAGATATATCTGCTGGATTAATTTTGATAAGAATACTAACAATGACTTCTTAAGTTTTGATAGAATCCTGCAGCGTTTTACAGTTTAGTGCTAGATAGGGGCGTGGATCAGGCTGTCTTTCTCAGCTGAGTGATTCTGCATACACTCAGCCAGGATGGGATGCTTTGTTTTAGCTTCTCTGTAGTTGCCTTCAGTAGAGATCTCAGAGCAGAGTTGAGATTCTCCCTAATGAGTCTATGTGCTATGAGTTTCTAAGCTTTGCATCAGCCCTTCTGATGAAGCCCTTCTGATGAGTTATCATAGACTTTCAGCATGTCCTAGCTTTGCCCTGAGTAAACTGATGCTCTGTATAGTCAGTACCAACAGAATAATGGAAAAAATTGTAGAAAATGATTGTAGAAAATTTGTTTTCTTAGTTGAAGTACTGAAACATTTTTTGTAGAGCCCAAAGACTAGCAGTTATGTTTCCCACTATGAACCAACTAATGTTTTGCCATTCATTGCACAGGAATAATGCTCAGTGAGGTGAATGTACAGGAAATCTCCATGTATATGGTGAAATATGTATTATGAATAAATTGCTCTGCATGGACCACAGGTTACTTTAATTACAATAGCCAGAAGTTTCCCTCACATTTTCCCCTATTAAAAAAAAGAGGGGGAAAACCAATGCATATTCCTAGGATGATAGACTGAAACATGTCACTTTAGAAACCACTTATTGACTGTGGGTTCTGACATTTCCATGCTATTATTTTGGGAGCGATCATTAGCTTTGCTTCGTGGTGGCAAGAGCCTCTACAATGTATTGATGCCAAGCTTGTGTCCCAAATTCAAGAGGGTAGAAACTGTATTTTCAAAAAGAGACACTTGTGCCAGGGAATAGAGAAATGTGGAGAAATAATTTGAAGGGCATCATTTGCCACCTAACCACCCCTTTTGTTCACCTCAGGGTCAAGTTGCACCGTTTGCCTATTTAAAAGAGCGGCACCGATAAACTTAGATAGAATTCTGAGTTCTCAACTTCTGGTGGCAGGATCTACCTGAAGTGGGGACTCAGGCAAAGGAGGAGAAGTCACACACCTGTCTTTACAGCCATCACAGTCATGCACACAATGAGCACTGTCAGATGAGGCAATGTTTGACTTGAAAGCACACATGACTAGAGGTGATCCATTATGGACCTCATGTGACAGTGGAGACCAGGTCGAGAGTAATCAAAAGCCCAGGTGGGCTAGGGCCAACAGTCACCTCCAGTTATTGATGAAGTTTCAATTTGTCCTATTGTGGTTTCTGATCTGTTGGATTTTACCACTTATATTGGTAAAATACACTTCTGCACCAGTGTCTGTGTGTGTCCTCTCCTTTAAATGTCAACCCCTTATGTCCAAGGAATATGTCAACTTAAATGTCCATTTATTATTGTCCACGTATTCCTCACAGGGTGCTTAGTACAGTGTTTTAATGAATTTTACTCGCAGTTCTCCCAGAATGCAGAGGTTGCTTTCTTGCAAAACCCCAAACTAAGGAAACTGGCACTGTAATAATCACTGGATCCAATTTGCAGATTGTTCTTTGGCAGCACCCAAGTCCTGAACCCAAAGAGGCCAGTGTTGTCAGATGAATATTCTCTAATTCCCTAATTACATTGTAACCAAAGCACACAGTGAACTCCCATGTTATAGCAGAACTGAGTGAAACAATTCATCAATATGTAATCGCTCTATTATTTGTAGAACTCCAAGTAGGAGTAATACACCAACTAGATAAAGGCTCAGGAAGTCAGAATGCAAACACCCCATTTAAAGAAAGGAAAAGGAAAAAGGGAAACGTGTTTCCAGATCAGCGATGTTTCTCCATCATTGCTGGAATGGTTAAGGCTCAGTTTGAATTGGGAAGGAAAGTGAATTCCAGGGGTTATGACCTTCAGCAGAAAATATCCCAGTTTAGTACTTCGAAGTTCAAACCTGGGAACTATTAGAGAGAGTGCTGAGCATAGTTGTCATGAGGCTGCAGAGGGAGGTGGGTGTTCCTTGAATATTTTCCTCATAGGCTTGGCACAACCCTATAGTGACGTTTAACCAAAGGAGAGATAGGAGGCAGATATCCGAGGACGAAAAGTCATCGTGCGTAATGGAAAACACGCACAGTTTCAAAACATGTGTGGGCTCTGCTGCAGTTGGAAAGTAAGCTTGTCTGCTGAATTGTGGATTCCTTTCCCTTCTGCGCAGCTGATGCAGATGTAAATATATATCTGGTTTGTTACTTCTTGGTACTACAAGTCATTCCACAGCCTTTTCATTAGATGAACCTCTCCTTGCTCCAGAAAGTTTCTTATCCACTTACATCATTGAAAAAGGACAAACTGCCTTTTACTGTAATCTCATGGCTAAAAGTGAAATGGGCAAGGGGAATTGAGTGCTATGGAGAAGCAGAGAGGAGAAAGAAACAAAATAGGAGAGAAGTTTCAGGGGCTTGAAGCTCACAGACCTTCCCCTCTCCCTAACCTTAACTATAAACTGGCATGTCGATTGACAAGAGAAGGCACTGGATTTTGCCTTCGATTCTCCAACTGCAGCTAGCAATTAGAAAAAAAAAATTATCTGCCCCTTTCTCCTCCAGCCAGGGGAAACTCAGGAAGAGTGGGAGAGTAAAAGATATCAGGGTAAAATAGCAAAGTCATCACCCAGCTTTGCCTGAGCAAAGAAGCATGTGGGAGAAAGAGAGACAGGCAGAGCAGGAAAGGAGTGGGAATAGAGCTTAGCGAGCTAACAATTCAAGAAAGAAAGGGAAGAAGATAAATAAAACCTGGATAAGAATGGGTGTTTTGCCAGTCTATCCTAACATCTCAGTTTAATACTTTGTCCTGAGCCCATGTGTAGAAGTGGAAATCTTATGTTAACTCCAGACCAGAGTGGAAGTTACGACCCTTTCTGCAGTTCAGCCCCCTACAGTTCAGCTTTTCCAGAATGCCTGGAAACAGAACCACTCTCATTCCCCATTTCCTCTCTGACACCCTGGAATTAAGGATGTGCAGAGACAGACACTCCATCTCAACTTCCAAACAGGATGTGGAGCGGTGGCCCAGGGGCCCACGGCTTTGTCTTCAGGCAGTTACTTTCGTCACCATTTATATACGGTCCATTGACAGCTGCCAGCTGTCAGTCAGCCTTCAGCCACTTGCCACTCATAAGGCATGTGAGAGATAGGAGTGAGATCCTGATCCAAAAGAGTATTTCGGGTGCCTTAATTAGTTACTAATTAACCATTCTGACTGGAATTCTCCCTTCAGTTCAGAAGAACTGACTGGCAAAAGTAAACTTCCTACTGCAACGTTCCACTGGGTCTGCCAATAGGAAACATCTGCGTTCTCCCCAAAATGCAGATTTTTTTCTCTTTTCCTAACTACGCTCTTGGTCCTGTTTACATGAAGAAAACCTAACATCAGCTTGTAAAGGCTTTACAGCATCTCTTTCTTAATAGCAGAAACAATGTTTGATCCAGACAGCAAGAAAAGTGGGATTTGGGGTAATTCACCTAAGAGGTTCCTGCAGACACACTTTAGGAGGTGGGACTATTTTCCCTGTAAAATCACCTAAACCCCCGTCTCTTGTTTGCCTCCCTAATGACCAGCTTGACAGCTCCTTTTTTTTTGGGTGCAGGACTATTCCACTCCCTCACCACCAGCCTATTTGGACTTAGGGAACTGCCCAGAAACCACTCAGACCAGCAACGGGATGGAAGACATGGCAGTGGGGGGTTTGGAAATGCCACCTGCCAAGCAGGCAAAAGTGCTGATGCCAAACCTCCCTGCATAGGTGAATGAGGAGGTGGCTCTGGAATTTACTTCCCAACCATTGGTCAGTCTGCATGGGGCAAAGACAACTCACGTCAGCTTCTTGCTTAATGTGAGATTGAGCCAGGCAAATTTAGGATAAAAAAAGAATTTTCCAATATTAAATTCCTTTCTAAAAATATGCCTGCCCCATGATGGTCCAGCTACTGAGAGAGCAAGATCTCTGAATCATCAAACAAAATAGTTTGAAATGAAGAAAGCTTAAGCTCAATGATGTTTAACTGGTATGAATTATGATTCAGAAATTATTTAAAATGTGTCTTTTACAGCAGGGAGGAAAGCACACAATAAACACGTGTCTAGGGCTTTGAAGGAGTGATTTTTATATCATCCATCTGAAATTCTTGCCCTTTGGCTCGTAACGTTCTTAGAAATTTCACCTGTATTGCATAAAGAAAGCTGACTTTTAGAGTAAGGTGAAGATGATGATTTGCCAGCTGTGTCACTGTCTCTGTTTGACTGCCTGGATCTGGCACTGAATGAAAAGCTGTTGCTCTAGAATCATTGAAAAACAATTTGCATAGTATGGGGAGGTATTAGCATTGCGTTGAATGTGTTGATGCAGTGTGGTAGGTGTCTTCAGCACCCTGACACTTGAATACATTTCAGCACTTCATTTTGGGAGCGAATTACAGAAATCTGAATTCCAGGCATAACTATACAGACTTGCAAACCATTCTTCTCCAAACTCTATTATTTATAAGATTAAAACCCCTGAGGTTTAAAATGCCAGTTTTATTGTCAAGTACAAATGTGCTGTTTATTCTGAATGGACAAAAGCTGGCCTAAGACTGGATGGAACAGTCACTGAGTGCTCTCTCGTGGACCCGTTGAGGTTACGGTTTCCATTAGAGGTGTGAGACGTGAGTTCTGTAGGGCCCACAATGCGTCCCATTGATGAAAGACTTGGAAGAGAAAGGATTCCTCCCTAGCATCTTTAGTAGACCCAGCTTCCATTTGCTTGGGTTTTGAGGGAGTTGGAGAGCCAGGTATTGGCCTTCCTGAAGACTAAGCTGTAGCTCTGTCTATAAAGCTATAGTGTCTAGCCATCATTATGACTGCAAGACCTAGACCCGCTCGGGAACACATCCATCTTCTTGAGCAGTCTCACGAGTGCCACCATGAGCCATATTTAATATCAAATGACATAGCCCGTTACTAACAGTGATAATAATAATAATAATGTTGGTATTTGTTAAGTGCTTACTATGTGCAGAGCACTGTTCTAAGCGCTGGGGTAAACACAGGGGAATCAGGTTGTCCCACGTGGGGCTCACAGTCTTAATCCCCATTTTACAGATGAGGGAACTGAGGCCCAGAGAAGTTAAGTGACTTGCCCACAGTCACACAGCTGACAAGTGGCAGAGCTGGGATTTGAACTCATGAGCCCTGACTCCAAAGCCCGTGCTCTTTCCACTGCGCCACGCTGCTTCTCTACAGTGATGTGCTGTAACATGCTTATCTCAGCCAGGACTCAAACCGTGTTTGCGACAACCCAGCTTTGCTGGACGGAATATGTGAGGAAAGTGAATGACTGCAAGACATTCAAGCAACTGCCTTATGATAAAATGAAAGAGCATTGCAGGGGGCAAATGCTAGCAAGGATGACACAAAATATAATTTCAAAATCCAGTGACGGACAGTCTCAAAGCAGAGTCGGTGACTCCATGGTGGGGTTGGGGTGATAGTTCCCATGGGATTAGCCCAGAGAGGTCACTTTTATGATTAATGGTCATTAGCCACACCCTAGAAGGCTTGGAGCAGAGCTGGCGACCATAGCTATCCCCTTTTTCCCCTTGGAACGGGACTAGTATCAACAGGTTGGGACAAGATGGTGGTGGGATAAGGAGGAAGAGGATGCCAGAGTCACTTTCTGGCTGCTTGACTGGACAGATCCCCTTGTCCCAGGGCCTTGGGTGGAAGGTTGAGGGGCAGGCTGGGAGGGCCAGCCTGCCTGCCAGTGCCAGGGCAGAAATCAGCACTCTGGAGCTGCTCTGGTGCAGACACCCCACCAATCCTCCCAGGCACTGCCATCCCTGACCCCGGACCCAAGGAGGTGACAGTCTATCTGAGGCCGGAGGAAGCAGAAGGGACTCTGACAAGCCCACAGGAAGTCTGAAAAGTTGCAGTGGAGGAGAAGGAGAAAAAACACTAGTGAGTACCCTTCCCCCTTACCCTACCCTCTTAATCGCTCCTTCCTTTCCTACTTTCCCTTCTCCTTTCACCCTCTCTGACTGCCTTTTTCTCCCCCGCCCACCATCTCCTCAAGCTGTGTTCCCTTGACACTCCACCTTCAATCTGTGCCCATGAACAAAGTAAGAGGTTGGCACCCCTGCCTCAATGAATATAACATAGCAGTGAGGTACAGAAAACAAACCAATTTAATGGGCAGTAATCTGGAGGGGTTTGATCTCCTTATGAAGAAGCATCTCAAAAATTGCACTACTAAGAAGCAGCCTTCAAGACACGGACGGGCCCTGTCTTGTGCAAATATAATAATGATAATAGTTATGGTATCTGTTAAACATTTAGTATGTGCTAAGCATTAGGGTAGATTGAGAATACTCAATGTAGACACGGTCTGTATCCCCAGTGGGCCTCCCGATTTAAGCAGTAGGGGAAACAGGTATCTTCTTCCTTTTTTACAGATGAGGAAACTGAGGCCCAGAGGGGCTAGGAGGTTTGTTCAAGATCCCAGTGATAAAGCTGGGACTAGAAGCCACATCTCCTGACTCTAGGGCCCATCTTTTAGTGACTATGAGAGGGACTATCTTTATGTGCTCAGATAAAAGGGAGTGTCAATCACAAATCAATCTTTTCAGTCACCTTCACTCACTCCTGATGCTACTGATGGGGAGATACTGCCTATGTGTGCCTTTCTCATTTGCCTGTCTCCCCCTTCGTTCAGTGAACTAGAGAGCAGCTGCTAAGGTATCCTGCTCTCATCTATTCTCTTCTCATTTCCTGCCCAGGAAAAGGTGTTTTGCTCTGAACCTTGGCTCAGTTCTGGTGGGCAGACAGAACACTTGGTCTGTTTTGTCAGTCATTTGATGGGGACTGATTCAAGGAGCTGCATGGGACTTCTGGAGTAGATTTAGGTTTGCTGCAATTTTTTTGAGAGAAATATCCACTTTAGAATCTGTTTACTGTGTCAGAACCGAATTTCTCTTTATCTTTGAGAATTTTAACAGATCCACTTGTAGAATAAATGACTTCCATGCCATCACAATTTGCCATTTACATATTATCGTTCCAATTAAGTGCCTATGTGGTTGGCACGTACTGTAGTCATTCCTCTGTGGCCTGATGGCATTTCATGGTACGTCAGTCAATCACTTCTGTCCGTAGCCTGTGTCAAAGGGATATGTCCTGAGTCCTAGACAAAGGCTGGCCTTGAAGTGTATAAAGTTATATTTGCTAAATGCAAGCTTCATAATCTCTGGATTGCATTAGCAATAATCTTCCTGACCATTGCACAAATTCCTCCCTGTAAATGCCAGTGATCATGGTGTAGACAGGCATTTGCTTGATCCTGGAGTGTGCCTGGAAGACGTACTCTTGTAGTCAGCTCTCACAACCTCACCCCGGTGTATCTAGGTATGTCAAATTAAGAATTGGAGCAAAAACCTCATTAAAGGGACATTTTCAATAGAGTATGTGCCTATATTGCTTCAGCTATTTTTACCACAAACAATGACAAAGAATCAATCTGTAGATCCAGAATTTCAGTGACTAGAATTTGTGAGCATAGATGAAATTTGGGGGTAAATCTCTGCATTCAAATTACTTAGGGAATATTTACCTTGCACATGTAAATGCAGGCAAAAAGTTTGGGACTGAAGGCTGAGTCTTGTTTTCTCCTAGTCTCTTTCGACCAAGGTAAAGTGAAGATGAGGCTTGACAGTTATCTGGTGAATAGGCTCACTTGTTGAAGGTTTTCCTCCTGAATTGCCTAGGTATTTGCCTCAGTTCTTCACTTCGTGAAGGCTTACTCACAGAAGAGAGTCGAGTAGGCAGCTGTGGTTAGAAGAGGCCGAGATGATACTGTTAGTGTGTGTGTATTTATATATATATAAATATGTATATAAATATATATAAATACACACAAACAATTTATATATATACTATGTATAATTTATACATGTATAATATAATATATATAATACTATGAAATATTATTAGTTAAGTGCTTACTATGTTTCAAGCACTGTTCTAAGTACCAGAATAGATATGAGCTGATTGGGCTACAGTACTAGTCTCACATGAGGGTCACAATCTAAGTAGGAGGAAGAACAGGTACTGAATCCCCATTGTGCAGTTGAAGAAACTGAGGCACAGAGAAGTTAAGTGATTTTCCCAAGGTCACACAGTAGGCAAATGGTTAGCCAGGATTAGAACCTAGGTCCTCTTCCTCCCAGGCCCGTGGTCTACCCACTAGGCCATCTTGCTTCCCATACTGTAGTTTGGTGAAAGCTTCTGGGTCTGCTAAGAAAATATGCATTTATATACATATAAATTTTATATGCATAGTTGGACTCAGGTCAGGAGAGAAACTGACTTCAGCTAGGAGCGGATTACCCTAGAAGGGGAAAAAAATGTGATACAGGGCTATTGAAGGAATGTTTATTTCCCTTCTAAGAGCCCCTAGGTTACATGAAAGTTGAAAGGTTTTAGAAGGGATCAGAAGGTTCAGATTTGGGATAATGTGGGGGCCTCACCCCAGGATCTTTAACAGAAGAAATGGCTAGGAGTAGAATGCCCAACCCTACTAAGGAAAAAAAAGACGATTAAGATGAAAGTCTCTAGGGAGATTATATACCTTACATTGGGAACTTTCTCATTGCTGGCAGATATATGTGCACGTATTCAAAACCTAATTAGAATGGGGAGGAGAGGAGGCATATTCAAAAGACCTAGTAGAAGGGGATAGGACTGGGAGTCTGGAGATCTGCGTTCTTATCCCTGCTCTGCCGTGGGCCAGCCGTGTGACCTTGGATAAGTCATTTAACCTTTCAGAGCTTCAGTTTCTTCATCTGTACTCTCTACCTCTCGTATTGTGAGTCATGAATGGAACAGGGGCTGTGATCTGATTGCCTTGTCTCAATCCCGGTGCTTGGTTCACGGTAAACTACCATAAGAAGTAAGCGACAGAGAATCATGTCTGTCTCATTTAAGTCAGCCTAATCGATCAATAGGGTCCAGAGCACTGTACTAAGAGCTTGAGAGGGTACAATACAGCAGAACTACGAATCTACTAGATAATAATGATATCTGGTAAGCAACCACGATGTCCCAAGCACTATGCTAAGAGCTGGGGTAGATATCAGATCACATACCGTCCCTGTTACATGCACGGGGCTCACAGTCTAGTCTTTCCATTTAACTGCAAAGTTCATAATGTAACTAAGTACATCAAACTGTAAAAAGTTCAGGATGTTAACATTGGTTCATGATATAGTTTTAAAAGATGGACACCCATGTCTGTTAGAATTTATCAGTTGATTTGTAGTTGCAACAAACTTTAAGTTCACTGTGAGCAGGTAATATGTTTACCAACTCTGTTGCACTGTACTCTCCTAAAGCGCTTAGTACAGTGCTCTGAACCCAGTAAGTACTGAATAAATACCATTGATGAAGATGGATGGTAAATGTGTCTGACACTATTTATGTTGGTTGGTATTTATTAAGCACTTACTATGTGCAGAGCACTGTTCTAAGTGCTGGGGTATACAAGGTAATTAGGTTGTCCCACATGAGACTCACAGGCTTAATCCCCATTTTACAGATGAGGTAACTGAGGCACAGAGAAGTTAAGTGACTTAAGTGACTGTGTGGAGTCACACAGCTGACAAGTGGCAGAGCCGGGATTCGAACCCATGACCTCTGACTCCCAATCCCATGCTCTTTCCACTGAGCCACGCTGACACTACTGCTCTGTGGGGATGGTCTAGAAAGATTATTTTGTGCTGAATGAAGTTTGTTCACTTAGGATCGCTCACTAATCTATCCAAGAGATAAAGGACTGCCTTTCTGTCTGAAGCTCTATACAGGTTATCAACAATTAAAACAGAGGTTTAAATTTATTATCACTGCACTGTGTGACTTTGGATATGCCACTTAATTTCTATGATTCCTCATCTGTTAAATGGGGATTCAATACCCGTTCTCCCTCACTCTTAGACTGAGAGCCCTGGATGGGACAGGGACTGCGTGCAGCATAACTTGAATTTACCCCAGTTCTTAGAACAGAGCTTGTCACATAGCCCACATTTAATAAATACCCCAATTATTATCAATGCATTGTTAGGCGGGGTCCTGTGTTAGGAGTCGCACAATACATGTTTCAAAAAATATTCAACCGCCCAGAGAAAGAGATATTACTCTTGTAATGAACATGTGTAATCTGATTTACTTAGTTGAGTTTAAAACTGGAAACTAGAGAGATTTGCATGTTTCTGGGGATGTAAGAAAATAATCTTAGATCAGTGGTGAAAGAGGTGAGAGAGCTTTTCATGACAGAATTAAACACTGGCCATAATTTAATGTCATCCTGGTACTGCATTATCCTTTCATTTCTTATAAAAAATTCAAAGTATGGCAATGCATTCAGAAATATCAAATAAAGTTCAAACTGTTTAAACTTAACTCACATAATATTACATCAGGTTTCTTATTATTTCTTCACTCACCATTATATAACTGCACTTTTAATAAAGTTCAAAAGAGATGAAGGAGCTTGGGTTTGCTGTAAATAAGACACAGCCCTCTTC